>NC_140687.1:7780000-7860000 GCF_054131305.1 Coturnix japonica | reverse complement strand
GGGGCTATTAGGTGATGGGGTTGTGGGTTATGGGGTTATGGGGTTATTTATGGGGTTATGGGGTTATTTATGGGGTTATGGGGTTATTTATGGGGTTATAGGGGTATGGGGTTATTGGGGTTTGGGGTTGTGGGGTTATGGGGGTTATAAGGGGTTATGGGCTATAGGGGTTATGGAGTTGGCCCCCACATATTGTACTGTGTGTGTCGGGGCAGTTGTGGTGGTGATGATGTTAATTAAAGCCGTAATTACTAATTACTATTACTAATAACGCACTCTGTGTCATCCCCAGGCTGTGCTGAGCGCAACGTGGGACAGAAGGCAGCAGCTGGGCACCAACTGTGCACCATCATTAGTGCACTATCACTTGTGCACCATCATTTGTACACCATCAGCTTTGCACCACTGCTCGTGCACCATCATCTTTACACCATCATCTTTACACCATCACTTTACACCTTCAGTTGTGCATCATCACTTGTGCACCATACCTTTGCACCATCACTTTGCACCACTACTTTGTACCATCATTTGTACACCATCACTTGTGCACCATCACTTTGCAGCATCCCTTTGCACCTTCAGTTGTGCACCACCACTTTGCACCATCACTTGTGCACCATCAGCTTTACACCCCCACTTTACACCCCCACTTTGCACCAGGAGCAGAGCTCAGCAGCTGTTCCCTGTTGTGTTGTTGTGTTATTGTGTAGTTGTGTTGTTCCAGCCCTGCTCACACTCGTGTGTTTATTGCACCATTATGGGCTTTTTTCCCCCAATAAAGCCCCACTCACAGCTGCAGCTTCATCCTGGCTCATCCCCCTCCATCCTCCTCCTCCTCCTCCTGCTGTTGTTCACCCCCCGGCTCCGCTCACGACGCAGCTGCAGCAGCGACTCCAGGGCACGATGGGCGCTCATCACACGGCGGCTGTAGGATAATGGGACCCCATAGGGGATAATGAGACCCCATAGAGACCAATGAGACCCCATAGGGAACAATGAGACCCCACAGAGACCGATGAGACCCCATAGGGGGCAATGAGAGTCCCCATAAGGGACAGTGAGACCCCATAGGGGATAGTGAGACCCCTATAGGGCACGATGGGCGCTCATCACACGGCAGCTGCAGGGACAAGAGACCCCATAGAGACCAATGAGACCCCATAGGGGATAGTGAGACCCCACAGGGGACAGTGAGACCACACAGGGGACAGTGAGACCCCATAGGGGACAGTGAGACCCCATAAGTGCCAATGGGACCCTAACCCTAACCCCCCCCCCAGCACTCACTTGAGGTTGGACAGCTCGAGGATCAGCCCCCCCAGCACCGCTGACGCATCCTCACGTGGTGCCACCTCATTCCTGGGGGTCAAAGGGGGTGAAAATAGCACCAATCCGGGGCTTTTTAAGCCCAAAATGAGCTCTGGGTTCTGGTGGGGGGAGGGGGGTCCGACCTGGGGGTGCAGCTGGGTGAGGCCGGGTCCCCATCGGCGTCCACAGGGCACAGAGGGGCTGCAGGCTGGGAGGGGGTGGGGGGCTGGGGGGGAAATGGGGTGAAATGGGGGCAACTGGGGCAACAGGGGATGAACTGGGGGGAACTGGGATGAACTGGGGTGAATGGGGGGGGATTGGGGGATATGAGAGTGACTTGGGGGGGGACTGGGGTGAATGGGGGTGAATTGGGGGGGATTGGGGGTATCTAAGAGTGACTTGGGGGGGAATTGGTGTGACTTGGGATGATTTGGGGGTGAATGGGGGGGAACTGGGGTGAACTGGGGCACCAAGGGCTGAACTGGGGGGAACTGGGATGAAATGGGGTGAACTGGGGGGGACTGGGGGGATCTGAGAGTGACTTGGGGGGGGAACTGAGATGATTTGGGGTGAATGGGGGCAAATTGAGGGGGACTGGGGGATATGAGAGTGACCTGAGGGGGGACTGGGGTGAATGGGGGGAAATTGGGGAGGATTGGGGGATCTGAGGGTGACTTAGGGGGGGACTGGGATGAATTTGGGTGATTTGGGGGTGAATGGCAGAGAACTGGGGTTAACTGGGGTAAGTTGGAGTGATTTGGGGTGAACTGGGGTAAATTGGGGCAATCTAGAGTGGAATGGGGGGTAAACTGGGGTGAACTGGAGCTCTATGGGGTGAAGTGGGACAATGTGGGGTGCAGTGGGGTGCTATGGGGCTGTTCCCTATGGGTTCTCATAGTACTCTGGCATTACCTGCAGCAGCTCGGTGTCCCCCCCTGGCACCCCACTGTGCTCCGGTGCTGAGATGTGGGGCAGCCCCACAGTGCCAGCCCCATAGCGCTCTTCATGCTCTGCCCCACAAGTGGGCTCCACTTTGGCTGCCCACTCCCCCTCCAATGGCTCTTTGGTGGCCTCAATGCATTCTGTGCCCCCATCGGTGTCACTATGGGGCTGTGGGGTGCTATGGGCCTGTAGGTCCCCCATATCAGGGCTGTTCTGGTCCTCCTGCTGCTCGCAGCCATCCATCCCATCCTGGAACAAACCCCCCCATAACCTGTGTGCTCCCTGCCCCATAGCCATGGGGAGCTGTGGGGTGACGCTGGGGGGGCAGAGGCCCTGTCCTACCTGTGCCAATGGGGCCGCTGTGGGGCTGAGCTCCTCCATCACGCTGAGCTGTGGGGTGGCTGCTGGGCCTCCGTTATCAGAGCGGCTGGGAACCAAACAGACCCCAAACCCCATCAGCTGGGGGGCACCAGGACCCATTGCTGGCCCCAGGCCCCATTCCTACCCCCAAGCCCCATTTCTGCCCCCATTTCCACCTCCAGCCCCCCCTTTGCCCCCCACCCTCCCATTTCCCCCCATTACCTCTCTGTTCCATCTCCATGCACTGAGTCCATCCCTCCGCCATTGTCCAGAGCGTCGCCTCCAATCATGGCCCCCATACTGATGTCCTCCATATTGGTGTCCCCCCCATTTATGTCTCCCCCATTGCTGTCCCCCATATTGCTGTCTCCCCCCTTGGTGTCCCCCATATTAGTGTCCCCTCCACTTACATACCCCTCATTGCTGCCCCCTCTATTGGTGTCCCCCCCATTTCTGTCCCTCTCCTTGATGTCCCCTCCATTGATGTCCCCCTCATTGGTGTCCCCCATATTGCTGCCCCCTCCATTGGTTTCCTCTTCCTCGGTGCCCCCCATATTAGTATCCCCCCCCTTGGTGTCCCCTCTATTGATGTCCTCCCCCTTGGTATCCACTCCATTAGTGTCTGCCATATTGGTGTCCACCATACTGGTGTCCCCTCCCTTGCTGTCCCTCCCCTTGGTGTCCCTGTCCCCTCCATTTTTGTTCCCTCCATTGGTGTCCACCATATTGGTGTCTGCCATATTGGTGTTTGCCATATTGGTGTCCCCCCCCTTGGTGTCCCCTCTATTGTTGTCCTCCCCATTGGTGCCCCATCCAATCATGTCCCCCCCCTTGCTGTCCGCCATATTGGTGTCCCCTCCATTGTTTCCCCCCTCATTGGTGTCCCCTCTATTAGTATACCCTCCATTGATGTCCCCCCCCTTGCTGTCCCCCATATTAGTGTCCCCCCCATTAGTGTCCTCCATATTGCTGTCCACCATATTGCTGCCCACCATATTGCTGTCCCCCATATTGGTGTCCCCTCTATTAGTGTCCCCTCCATTTGTGCCCCCTCCATTGATGTCCCCCCCTTGCTGTCCACCATATTGTTGTCCCCACTATAGTCGTCCCCCCCCTTGTTGTCTCCCCTCAGTCCTGCCCTGACTTTGACATTGGGGCCATCATGGGGGTCAACACCTGCAAGAGGAACAGCAGCTGCTTGGACGCCATTTTGTGGCCATTTTGAGGCCCTTTGGAAACCATTTTGTGACCATTTGGTGGCCATTTTGAGGCCATTTTGCGGCTGCTTGGAGGCCATTTGGTGGCCATTTTGAGACCGCTTGGAGGCCCATTGGAGGACATTTTGAGACCATTTTAAGCCCATTTTTTGGCCATTTTGAGGCCATTTTAAGTCATTACCTGTCACCTGGCTGCTCCTCCTTTTGCCCATGGCGCCGCTCACCTGAGGGGAACACACGCCCATTGAGCATTATTTCCTCACTATTTCCCCTCAAATCCCCCCTGACCGCCCGGTCTCTCTCACTCCACGTCCCAGAATAACACCGTTATCCCGCTATAACGAGGCCCAATGGCGCCCATCCCGCCCCAAGGCCCTTCCCGGCCCCGCCGCCATTTTGCTTCACCTCAGCTCCCGCCCAACGCCTTCCCGCCTTTTTCACACCGCGCGCTCTGCGCCTGCGCCGCGCGGGGGACGCTGGGAGTTGCAGTCCCCGGAGAGACGTAACGCGGCGCAGCGCGGGGGATGCTGGGAGTTGCAGGTCGCGGCGCGCCGTAAAGTGCAGCGGGGTGCGGCGCTTTTGCGACAGCGTCGCCGTAAAGTGCGGAGGTGTTGGCAGCCCCGTAGGAGGAAGCGGTGAGTGGGGACAGACCGGGACCGGGGGGGTCCGATGGGGGGGGATCGAACGGCGGGGTCCAATAGGGGGGGGATAGAGCGGGGGGGGTCCAATGGGGGGGATCCGATGGGGGGGGTTCAGTGGGGGAGGGGGGGGTACAACGGGGGGATCCAATGGAGGGCGGGGGATTCAATGGGGGGGGGATACAATGGGGGGGATCTAATGTGGGGGGGGGGTCCGATGGGGGGTGTACAACCGGGGGGGTCTGTGCTCTGTCTCAGGCATACAAGCCTGTTGGAAGGAGTGCATTGAGGCTGCAGCGCCCAGATAATAAACCTGAGTTTGCTGTCACCAGCAACCAAGCTTACGGTTAATTTCTGAAACAAGATTAGTGATAGTATTTCCAGGCAGCTGGCACAGAAGCTTCTTGGATTACAGTGCTGACAACACACATTCACCAGAGCCAGCAATTACAAAAAAATTCCCCACTCCCACCAGAACTTGAAGGACAGAGACCAATTTAGGTTTCTTCACTCTCACGAAGGGGAGTAAGTAAGAAGTTTCACTCAGTAATTCAACCTTACAGAGGCTACTTAGTAATTCTGTGAATTTAAGGAATTATAAAATGATGGATAAAAATCAGAAGTATTTTGTATTTAAATATATGTATACATTATACAGTTATTCTAATGCGACATCAAATGATTACCATTTTGCCCACAGATGTGAGAACTGTTAAGAGAAAATATACTTGCTTTTAACCACTGTAGATCACTCATGGCACATACCTAAAGACAACATAACAGCTGAAAGCAGTAAATGGGGAAAACACTATACAAAGTATACAGATTGGGCTGCACGTGCATCAAGTGATTTATTAACACAACGAGGTTGGGGGGGAAGAAGAATTAAGTTTGATACCTGTTGTCTTCGTTTCTCCTCTTCAATAACAGCTTTGGCTTCTGCCTCTTTTATCTGTCCAGACATACAAAGTGATAAGTAACTGTTGTAAAAGCAGGTAAAACTATTATCTTACAGAGCCATAATTTATAGAACAGTTCTCAGAAAAGCGAGCAAAACCTTCACCAAGTGAGCTGTGAGCTTACTCAGATTCTAAAACATTCTGTGAAAAACCTCTATCAATTCATGTTTGAAAAACATGGAACATAAGAGACGCTACCATGTTATAAAACTAAACTTCTGACTAACTGGAAAATTCAAATGACAAATATAAAACCTGGGGAAAATATAAATATATATATTCATTAATACCAGGGAAAATTCCTTAATAAAGTCACTCTAAGCTTTCAGTAACTCAATCCTCAATTCAGCACACTGTACACTGATGGGTAAATCCTTATATATGTATGTAATTTACACTCGCACACTTCATTCCAAGTAATTAAATATGCCCTGACTGCTAGAGCAAAAGGAAATCTCCACTTTTGTACCAAATGACATATTGGATAATGCATACTCATATTGTTCGACTGCTCTTGTCGTAATGGAAACTGTCAATGCAATTACATTTGCTTCACCATCAGAAAGTTTTATGAAAAATAAAACCTGGAACTACAACTGATCACTCTACAGAACTGTTACATAGCATTCAAGACAGCAAATTAAATGCCAGAAACTTAACCAGTTCATGCACCACTTCCTCATGTTTCCATAAAAGGCCTAGAAAAACAATGTGGATATTCTGTCTCTTTAGGTGAGATTATGCAGCAGTTTCTTTACTTCAAACAAAATTATTGGAGAGCATCCATGTTTACAATGGGCTGAAAAGCACATGCAGTTGCTGAAAGCTCTCTATAATTGTGGCAGTCACCTAATACTGTGTGACAGGAACACACAAGATAACACTTTGCTAACCTTCAAAGTAAAAGTAAGGCCTAAATGAAGTGCTTCTATAGCTCTCACTAGCAGTAATGATTTTATTATCATTGATTAGCACTTCTTGGCTGAAGAGGAAATCTCCAGTTCCAATGTACATAAAAAATAAAGAGGTAATAGAGCATTACCTTAACATAGTGTTTCATCAAGTGAGTTGACACTATCTACAAGTAGTGCAATTCTCAGCAATAAGCCAGATTCAATAGTCCAAAAATTAAATGTGCAATTAAACTGTACGCTGAGTTACACTGCATTTCTTGCTATTCCTGTCTTGAAAAAATAACGATCTGCCTGTTTTTTCCAACTTTTCTCAAGGCAATGAAGACAACATTACTAAAATGGATACACCACCTCAGACGCCTTCCGTTTCATTTCCTTGCATAACACATCACACTCCAGTGAAACTTGGCCTTCTTGTATCTTGCTGCACTGTACTTCCTGTTAAGTATAAATTGAATTGTTTGTAATTCATTTCCCTATATAAAAATTTAATTATAACGTTCATTTTGTTGGGAAAATTGTAAAACAATTTTATTCGGTATATTTACAGAATGAAGCTAATAAATAAATATTATTTGAAACTGTAACTGTATTCAAGCATCCTTTTCTATTTTCCTTCTTTCTGATAAGCTAAACTGAAACAAGGATAAATCAAATGGTTCAGTTTAATTTTTCTTGTCTTTTTTTTCACTTACTTATTTAAGACAAAGCAATATAGCCTTGTGAACTCTGTTACAAAAGATACCATGCAAAGTAACTAATAAGTAACTCTTCTGAAACTTCGTATCAATTCTCTAAACTGGCTGAAACTACAGGGCAAGGTCTGGTCATGGGAAGATCTCCCCTACTTCCTTCTCCTTCCTCCCCCTTACATTGAAGGCCAAAACAAACAAACAAACAAACAAACAAACAAACAAACAACAACAACAGAAGAAAAAAAAAAACAAAAAAAACCACCAACAAAACCAAAACAGAATACCAGCACAGAGAGAAAGTTATAATCTTATAATCTATACCACTAGCCTATGAAGAATTTTGTCAGGAAAGCACAGTAACATAGCCAGAAGCTATTCTGGTTTTCATGCTTTCTGACAATATGCAGAACAATTTTCATAGCATACAGCAAAATCCAAAAACTAACTTCTTCAGAGCAATTCCAGCATGCTAAGATAAACCACCTGCCTAGATGGTTAAGAATATGGTCCACTACAAGTTGTGGGTTACAAATTCAAGTGGTTTATACGACCTTGCATGTTTACATGCATAGCCTCATGATGCAACAGTTAACTTCAACACCAGAAAAGGAAGAAAAAATCCTCCTGTTTTGCACTCAAATTATGAGCTCCTACATTTGATATTAATTGTGATGGTTCAGATGAGGCATATTTACAGAGCAGCTTGGAATACGTGTCCTGTCAACCCCCAACTTCACCAGTAGTATACACAGACAGAAGACTGGTAGAGGAGAATTCAGCTGCAAATATTAGGTACTCAATTCTGTTTCTCCTTATCTTCAAGATCACAGGCTGCAGGCACAGAAGACTAAATATACAGGTACACTATCCTATCCAAGCTAAGAAAGAAGTACACTATCTGCTGTAAGAATGCAGCTCCAAGCAAATATGCATAAGGACCTTCTGGAATCAAAGATATCCTAATTACGATCTCAGACAAGGGCAGATGCATAAAGCAAACGTTAAAAGACATCATCTTTCACACTACAGAAACGAGTCATATTTCTGCAGTCAGATTAGCTGCAACTAATACACAGTCCAATTATCAATGGCTTATTGGTTCTACCATCATTTACCCTCTACACTGTAGCTCTCTGTACAAAAGAGAGCATGGATTTGGGGCTTGACCTGGAAACAGTGAGATGATATTTAAGGTGGGGATAGTGTTTTCTTCTCTTTCGAAGGGAGACACCATTTCACTAGGAATCAGAAGGACCACTTCGTGGCAATTTAAATAAGTGGGCTGTCATCATATAAGAATTAATTTTTATTAATTATATAATTAACTCATAACAACCTTTCCACCTTATGAAAATCAAATTTACAAGATTGAGGGGGGGAAAAAAAGTAACCGTCATCATATTTAAGGACCATAAAACTTTCAGAATAGCAGATCTGGAATGTTCCATTTCAGGCCACTGTAAAAGTGAAAAGTGAGCATCCTAAACATTAATTTCATTGCTTCTTGCTACCACACTTCAGTTGGACATCCACATAATCACTGAAGACATCCCGGAAATCTGGGACAATAAAATCTGAACTGGTCTGAAATAGCTATACAGCGTCAGAACTCAGCAGAAGATGATGACACATTTCAGTTTTCCAAAAACAGTATGAAAATTAGGGACAGCAACAACTAGATGTAACAGAGCTATCATGGAAATACCCATCTTCCTTATTCAATTAAGTCTGGCATAAGAAACAAGACCTCAAAGATCATCAAGTCCAACTGTAAACCTATATCTTAAGGAACAAGAAGCAGAAGTATACACGCAACCAATGATATTGATTTTACTGAACACAGTAGAGTAAAATAAACTGAAATTAGTAAGAGCACTTAGTCACAACAAAATAATTTATCCTCAGCAGAAGTCAACATTTCAACTTACAAATAAAGAAAAGCTAGTTATTTATAAGCAGAGACTGCTCAATTTGAAGCATGTACTCTGGGCATTACCATCCTTTCTCTTGAACATGCGCCCTGCATGATCTGAGATTTCTGAAGACATTTCTTGGAGAAGCTAAGAACTCTGGGGAAACTGCATCTGTGTGGAAAGCTCAGAAGTTAACCGGGTCTTGAAAATAATTTAAGCATGCTTTGTTCAAGCCAGATAGTGAATTTTTCATTAAGTTAACACTTGTCAAGAGGTCACAGCAGCCTCTGGTTTTCCCCTCATCACACTTGATAGCTATAAGCTTTGTCCTTTATCTCTGCTGAAAGCTAAGGATGCTGATGCCTCTGTTTGCTTTAAGGGCCTCAGACAACCATCAATTAGGAATTCAAAACATCTGTGACTGTTCCAATTTATGTAATTATAAACTTCTCAGTTCCTAATGAGGAAAATGTGCTTTGACTTCTTAAATCACTCCAGATCATCTGATTATTTTCCTAATGGAACTACAAAAATTGAAGTGTGCTTGAAGAGAAAGGTATTGCAAATCTGGGAGCTAACATTTTCTACAATGAATTTTATGTTCCTTAGTGAATATTTTGATTGTTCCACCCAGACTTTCAGCTGCTGTTGCTGCTCTGCTCAAGTAACTGATTCTATTCCAGTCTTGACCAGAGACAATCCATGTACACAAGCCTAGGAACATACAAAGAAAATGTGTCACTCTCAGAACTGCAACTTCAAAACTTACCTTTTTCAGTCGCTTACAAGGACACTTGAGTTTAACCTTCTGGCTGCAGTTCAGAGGACAATCACCTGAATGGCAAATCTCTTCACACCGGTGACCACAAGGCAACTACAAGCAAAACAAGAAATACCCCACCAATGAATAACTGAAATTGCATGCAGTCTATGAACTAGTTTTATTTCAGACACAGCAGCTAAACAGAAAACTCATTCAGCTCATCAGGTTTGTCTTCCTACCTGCAAAACTGGAAAGAAAAAGGTCAACTTATTTCACTAGTTACTCAGAGTTTTTTGGTTCACATAGAATTATTTATCTTTTACTGGGAACGCTTGATCAAAAAACAATTTTTTCTTTCAAATGTTACAGGAACAGTCATCTCCACAATGATTCATATATCGACTGCCCTAACTACCTGTATGATGGAGGAATAAAAGTAGATGAAGTAAGAAGAAACTGAAAACTGAAATGAAGTGTGATGTGACCCAGCCTGACCCACAAATTGCTAACAAGAGGGTAGAATTAGAAGCAAAAATACCACAAAACTAGGTTTTATGTGCAAGAACCTTGCAAACTATGCAGGAGTCAAATACAGGCCACCAATATTCTTACACCTGAATTAATTTCACTAAATCCTAAATTTCTGCATTTGGTAAATTATCCTGTTTTTGACATCTGACAAATAGCATTTCCTTTTTTTAAACTATCAGTGAAAATTTTAACACTTATAATGAAACTATTATTATTCCTTACTGTATATTATTATTCATTACTGGGATAATTTAAATATGCTGCTGCCTTTTAGGGATGTAACAGTGTTCCCAGAACAACATTAGAGATTAAAAAAATAATTCACAAGAATAAAAACAAGTTTTCTTCCACAGTGTGTTGGGAGCTCAACTGACCTTGCTCAGGTCCCAAACAAAATCTTCATAACGATGATTTTTCATTTCCAATTACATAAATCAATACTGTCCAATACTGTTTATAAACAAAGGCAATAACTCATGTAAGATACCCAACTGATTCATTTATAAAGGTAGGTTTAAACAATATCACTCCCTGTACAGAAAGAGTTGGGGGAAAACACACTGGACAAATGACCACAGAGGCTCTTCCAGGATCCCACCTTAAGAGGCAAGAGCTTTTCCATTTATTTACATTTATTTTATCCAGCCATTAGATCTTACCCACAGACTGAAAAATTTCTCTACTGTCCTTTCATAACAGGCTCTTTATTCCCATAATATTCCCTTCATTGAATTCCAACAGCTTCAATCAATGTTTCTTGAATATAGTAGCCAGAACTGCAAGTAATATTCCAGCTGGAAGAACATTGTACAATGCCTTAATTGCAGCTTATTCTCCACAGAATATCTTTCCCTATACATCTTCCACTCTCATGTTCACTTCTCTCCAGTTATCCATGCTGCAACAGTAAGGATTTCTACTGTCTCCCAGGAGGGTTGTTATTGGCCTTGACATGCCCAGTCTCACTGGTTTTTCTGTATCTGTACCATGTCCCAAACGCATGTGTTCTGCTGCACATGCGTTTCCTCAGTTGTCACCTACTGACAACACACCACAAATTCTCATAAGAAAATCCCAACGAGTTTGTGGTGCCAAGGTCATTACTGCAAACAGTGCAAGAGTAGCCCTCAATTTGAGCCCTTGGAAAATCCCCTTATTGCCAACATTTCTCGTTCCAATCACTCCTGCAGGAATTTTTGTTGTTGCTTATGGCTTTTGAGGTGGTTGCCCTAAATAAAAAAAAGAACCACAAGCAGTTGTTTCCTTCAGCAAACACCAACTCTCGCAACGATCATCTCTTTTACATGAATTAACTGTTTACTGTCTGGCACATCCTCAAGAGCACAAGTGAAGTATGACATATGGGACTACATCTCTTCTCTTTGTCTGGAGGAAAAAAGGAATTGGTCGTTCTATCAAAGAAGGAATTCAGTTTTGTCTGGCACAACTGATCACCTGCAAATCTACTTGAACTCTGCCTCATTGTTAAAAGATGGGTTAGATTAAGCCATGATTAAGCCTTGCACATGCTGAAGTCAGGCATGCTTCCATTAATAATGTCAAAGCCTGAACAGTTACATACCACCAGAGCACAGCACAGGAATATACTTAATGCAATACCAAAAATCGTATTTGCTTATTGAGTTCATACACAGCTCACATTCAGTGGGATGCAGGACAAGAATGAAGCTGACAGTTTCAGCTGCTTCTCAACCCCTCCAGTGCAAACACAACATAAACTCATGGGAAGCAGTTCTATGAGTGGCAAAACAACAGCCCCAAGAGCTAAGAGAACAGAAGCAATCCAACCAGTTCTGCCAGATAAGTGCTGTAGTGGGAAGGGAGGTGGTTTTGTCCATTTATTTTTTGCAAATGTTGAGGTGCTAAAATATAATGTGTTTATCCCCTTAGATCTTTTTCACTGTAAATATTCTGTTGTTAATAGCTAGTAAACTAAAGGCTGAAAAGAACAGGCTTTATATTTGTCATAGCAAGCCCATTAAAAGAAAGCAGTATAACCCACAACTCTGAAAACAATCAAACAGAAATCTTCATGAGCATTTTCCACTTTGGGAATGCATTTAAATCCTAACATTATGCCTGGTGATGACAAAAACCGTCAACATTTATGGATGCTTAACTAATCTTCACCAGCAGGTAATAAGCTATCTGTTAATGCACACATGAGAATAACCCCACTCTTGAGCAGCTGTCTCAAAGTTACAAACAAAAGCCAAGCTTATCACTTCCAACCCATGGGGCAGACTCACCAGTTTTAAAGTGTAGCTCTGCTCTCAGAGCTCTGTGAAAGCCTCTACTGCTGAAGCTAGACACTGAGAAGGATACATGCTTATGATAGAAGCAAAGCTTTCATTGCACAGTAATAAAATGTAATGGAATACTGGCGGGGAGGTTCAACCTCTACTGCCATCCCACTAACATCTGCCTCTGATGTCATGGGCTGACATAATAAAATAGGAGGCATTACTTTCAGAGCAGCCCTCATAGATATATTACAATGGGGTCCCATGTTTTACAATAAGATAATAGCAGAATGCACAGTAAAAGCACAAAGTACTGTTATTTTGTTGAAAAAATAATAATTACACGGAGCAAAGAAAAACATGTTAAACAGACCCACAACTACTGGTAATGGACATGTAAGCAATGGAAACAGATATGACTGTTAAAACTTTCGTTTAAGATCTGTCCCAAAACATCTGCTAACGTGATCATAAGAATTTAATCACCCCTGATTAAAAAAAGTTACATTTCCTTCAACAGGATATTTAGCTATTGCTACCAAACAAAGCAAAGAACTTTTTAATTAAAGCTTCACATCCAACAGCTGTAGCAGTATCAAAGACTTTGCTTCTCCCTTTAAGCAGATAGGAAATACGAGCTGTACCGCACAACATTTGAAGTCTTTCTTAATAGCTCAATACTACCACATGCAAAACAAAAGCACGAAACCTGGCAGGACTTTTCAATTCCTGCTCTATTTTTCCCAAGGCACCAGACAATACAGCTGATTTTCATAATCCTTGGAAGAAGCACAACACCTGCAATTCAAGTACAATGCTTTCCACCATTTCCATTAATCAAAAAGACAAACGTCTCAAAGCTTCAGGAGAATACTGTATTCCATTGAACCTAAACTGCACTATGCCGAACGTGGTGGAGTTACAGAATACACTGATTTTTAATAAACATTAGTTTTCCTGAGCTCTTCTGGTAAACCAAGCTCAGATTCTGACACTGAAAATGAAATTCTCATAAGAACTAACCTGGTATTTACTTTTGGGCTGCTAAGATAACACAAAAACATTTCAGATTTGGTGTTGAGGAGACAATTCTATTTAGGCATGAAGAAATTAAGAAGAACAGAGAGTACTTCTGAGGTTATCAGAACAGGACTAGGGAAAGCAGGAGGAACAGAAAAACAAGGACAGGAACTACATGAAGCAGGACTGTGCTAACACATTTCAAGAAAATTACTAAGACAGAACTAGAAACACAGGAAGAGAAGAGAATGTATTTTTATGTAACTGATTACACTACAAAGTTTTGCATGTAGATGAAACAAGATATATCCATATCTACAGGAATGAGAAGAGTTAACCAAAAGCCTTATCCAACTAAAACAGACCCTGCTGTCCTGAGTCTTCTGTTCACATCCCACTGAATTCAATTCTAAAAAGGCCCTGCTCTACAAACGATGCAATTCTGAATTGCAGACTTGAATTCAGTAGTACTACTGGATGGATTTTAAACCTCAGACTGAGTCTCGGGAATACATCCAGAAAAATCTCAACAGTTAACATTAATCAAAGTCAAAGAAGAGATATGGAAAAAATCTTTGAAGAGAACCTGAAGTACAGGAACACACAGTTCATGTTAAGAGATTAGAAGTACTCCTGAAAATAAAGAGGAGGAAGCGTTGCAGCAAATAAAACCAAAGGAACAGAGAAGGAAATGGAAGGACAAAAGTTAAGAGGTAAACAGTGAAATAATTCCCCTGCCGGGAAGAGAACTTTCAGACATCCAGGTGAGAAGATTGTGACAGATGGATTCATTTACTCAAGTAAGACAAATAAAGAGGATGTGCAAAACGAAGACATCACAAAGACAAGGGCAGAAAGCAGAAGATGCAAGTAGACACACAGCAAAGAGTCCAGAATTTCTATTGGGGTTTCATGGATTTGTTAACATAACCTTGTCTGAAAAACAGAGACTCTTGGGAAGCAGGCAGGAATACTATCAGTTTTGCAAGTTACTCAAAACCAGGAAAGTCTGTCTAGTAAAAGACTGGACACTTCTGAAACCAGAAAATAATGCAACACAGGTTTTGAATCTATGTCTATTCAGTTGAGGCAGAATTCAGGCAAGGTGAGACAACAGATCTCAGACTAGAGGACTCCACAGGCAAAGCAGCACAACGGAACAGAAAGCAAACAGTGCAGAAGGACAAGCTGAATCAAATTACTTCTGAGTGCCAACTACATACTACTGGAGACAAAGTACAAGGCCAAAACAGAGTAAAAAACCAATAAACAATTTCAGGATTAAGTATTCTCAACCCTTTGAAATTATGCACAAGCCTTTTCTTTACAGCTGGGAAGCAGAATTTCTGAGAAATTCTGAAGTGTTTAACAGTGGAAACACTTTCCAAAATATTCCTGACAATTCACGTTTTTCCTCTTTGTAAATTTCCTAATTCTACAGTAAGGAAACAGAGTGAAGAAAGGGTTGTCACCCCTGCCACAACTAATGACAACTAAAGAACAAAGGCACAATAGTAAGTAATACATAGATTTCTGAAAACACACAAACAGCACAGAATAACAGCACTGGGAGGGACTAGGAACAAGTCATTTTGCCCATCCCTCATGTCTTACAGCAATAAAATCCATAACTAGACTAACCCCAGTACATGTCTAAGCTGTTACTGATGAAAATTCTGTAGCTTTTCCAACCTATTCTTCCCAAGCTCTGCAAGCTTTACTACTCAAAGGCAGTAACTAACACGAATCTTCCTAACTGATACAACCACTAGTTCATAGCCTGTTTGCCATATAACAAGTTTACTATTCTTCTTTACAGCAACCCTTCATATAGTCACATACAACAAAGCAATTAACTCCTTTGTCTTAAGCTTCAAGCTACTCAATATGTTTCACTAGCACAGTCAGTCATTAAGAATTCATTTTACTTAGGTCCCGTGCAGTTGCTTTTTTGGTTTCTCTTTTCTTGTTTCCTAAAACTGTTGTGCAGACAGTGATCACTGACCCTGTGCAAGAAAAATCACAAATACACTCCTCTGTATTTGTCCCAACCAAAGAGTATCCTGTTGAGAAAGTCTGTTCAAGATCAGTTTTCAACCACATCAAAGGACATAATCTTCCTCATTCAACCTCAGCAGCTTCAAGCTTCAGCTTTCAAGCCATGAATGAAGTATTCACTGATACTGTCCTGGAGTCCTTAACCCTCATAGAATAAAAAAATCATTACGGTTGGAAATACCTCTAAGAACAAGTCCAACCATCAACCTATCAGCACCACATTTGCAGCGTTTGAGGCACGGACTCAGATGTGAACGATCCAAATCGTTTATTACAAGTTCTCACATCCCTTATATACCTTCACAAGTTGTTATTTTCTAACTTTCCCATCCGCCCTTACAACTTTCCCAACCACCTTTACATGTCAACACAGCATTCTACAGAACCCTTTTCAACTGTCCATGCAGGCACGTATCCAATCAGAGCTGTGAGACCCTTCTTCTCCTTGCAGAGGTGTCCTTGGTTCTCATGCTGTTTATCTTGCTCCACAGCTGCTGCTCTGAACAGCTTTTCTTGTATTCCCACAAGTACCAGTGCAGCCACCGCCCTCAGGCACCCTGGCCATCCCTTACTCACTTCCTTGGCAATTTGCAGCTCAGGGGTTTGGCAGATGACTTTTTTCCTGGCAGTTCTTTAGGTTCAAAGTCCAGCTGTAATCTCATTTCCCAAATATGTCACTTCCTGTTGAGTTATTTGTGCTTTCTGTAAACCAAGAAACTCAGCAAACTCTCAGTCTATTGTACACAGTCCTTTTGTTGCTGTGGCAGCCACGTGCTGCAGTAAAGTTCCACCCTAGAATGGAGGATCCCAGATCTCAGGCTCATGAGTTGACCATCATTCAGCTGTTCTCACAACCCTGGGTAACACTGTCCAGGTTAACTGAGACTCTTCTCCCCATATCAGGGCTTTCCTATTCAAAGGCAAATAACCTTGGGCTTCCTTTGGCCAAACCAGGCAGAAGAGACATCCCTCAAATCCAGAAGGTAAACTCCATCTTTTCGTTCCTTAACTTGGTTAATAAAGTGCATGGATTTGCCACCACTGAGTGTATCCATTCAACTATTCTAGTACTTGCCCTCAAGTCTTGTACCAAACTACAGCACTTGCTATCAAAATTGGAATCCAAACTCCAAAAAGTTACCTATTATTTCTTTTATCCTCCTACAGTCCCATAGCCTCAAAGGGCACCGCTTTACCCTGACTAGGCAAGCTCTTGCTTTTAACTTCTATTTAGGGCTTCATTTTTGGCCCTGATGCCCACACCACTAAGTGTATCATATTTGAGATTGCTGTAACTCCTGGGGGTACAACATTGTTTTGCCCAGTTTGTGTTAAAGCCAGAGTTACAGTTTTTAATCAGTCAATATCCTTGCACTCTTAGCTCCAGTTTTATTCAATTTCTTGCCAGAGTAACCTGGCAGGTACAAGAATTTCTGTATTCCTGCTTGTTTTCTTAGCTTATGTTTAATTAATCCAAAAAAGGAAACCTTTTCCCGTTGGGCAGTAGCATCTACACTGTTACAAAACCATCTATGGGTAGTAAGAAGCACCCATATCCACCAGAAAACGAACCTCAATATCCTGCTTTCCTAAATGCAATTTCCCACTGCAGTTTGCACACTGCTTTCCTTCCAGTGAGGTCACTCCCAGGTACACTGCCCGGTGCAACTCAAGGGTAGGTATGGCCAGCCATACGGACCACAAACCCACACAGAACCTCAAGGTATCGCTGCACAGAAGACTTATTAGGACCCTTAGACAAGGATCTGGGGAAAGTCGTATTCTTATAGCAGCTTCTGGGTAAAGCTCCTAGCCACAGCTCGGTTCCATTGCAAGAGTTCTGTTCAACACAGAATGTCCTCTGGTGCTGTACCGGAGATTGCCTCTTGCTGGGACATACTCGTGGGGGAGAGGAGTGAAAGGAACGCCAGGACAGCAAGGGAGGGATGCCTGATGACAAGGGTGTGCGAATGTCCCCACCGAAGGAAGCAAAGAGAGCCGGCAGAAAGCGATGCTTCATTAGCGTAGCAAAACACAGCCCCCATTCCTCCCTCCCTCCTCCCCAGCACCCCTTCCCATCGCCATCCCCCGGGGGCAGATGTGCCAGGAAAACGAGCTCTGGGCGTGATCGTTGTGGGAATTCCTGCCTTCCTGAGCCTGTGCGGAAGAGGCGAGAGCCTGGCTGGAAGCCATCCGGGCAGCACCGCGGTGGCAGGAGGTGCACCAAGGCCGTCCTGCGGCCAGCTCCGGGCTGAGGGCACTCGGCGTCCTCTGCTCTACGCGACTCCGAGGAGCCCGGCTACCTGCACCAGAGCTGGGAGCAGCCTGCTCCGCACCCAAGGTAGGTGCCCTTCGTGGCTCGTGCAGAGGAGCGCACGCTTCCTGCCCCCTGCCAGCAGCACCGGGAGAGGAGCGGGGAGCGGCCCCGGACGGGGCGGAACCCGCACTGCCGTACCCCAGGCGGGACCCTGGTCCCGGCTCCAGCTCCCGCTCAGCGCAGCAGGTTTGCTGGCCCAGACGGGCTGCAACCAGGGCGGCAGTTCATGCAGCCCGGGCTGGGCTCCGAGGGGCACGGGAACGGGCTGGGAGCTGGGACAGTGAGGAAGGGAGCAGAGGAGGTCAGCGTGCTCTGCTGCCCGGTTGGATCTCTGTAACACAGCGCAGCTGGGGCTGCAGGTCTTCCTCTGGGCCACGGGAGACACGAGACGGCCTCGCTCTGCAGCTGTGCACGCGTGGATTGACGGAAGCTTTAAACCCCCCGATGCCTCCTTTGGAGTGTCTTAATGTGAAGCCTCCAAGTGGAAATTTGCACTCGCCCTGCTCCTCCTCCCCGGCAGCCCCCAGCTTCTCTTCGGGGACCCTGCGGGCAACACGTGCCTCTGGCGACCCTTGAAATGGCGTTACCTTTTGTTTGCTGAGCGCTTGCCTGATGGCTCAGCTGGGGTTGTGCAAAGCCCTGGCAAGGCTTTTGTTCAGGCTGTCCCGGCAGCTGCAGATGCCTTGAGCACACAGCTGCGGGCCCTGAGCACGTTCAGCATCTGCAGCAGGTCCGGCACTGGGCTCTGGAACAGACGATGAGAAGCTGGCAGCCTGTGGGCTGACTGGAGCACGCGTTGAGAACACGGCCGAGCAGCAGCAGGTCAGTAAAGCACAGCCCAGGTGCCTTCTGCAAAGGGCACGCGCTGCTGAGACCGTCCCCTGGCAGTGAGCGCAGTCTGTGTGCTCGGCTGAAGAGGGAGGGAGGAATGAATTTATTGATATCATGCAGGTGTCCTGGAGTGCTCTAACAACTGCTTAACAAGGCTGTTGTAACCACGTGGTTGTTTATTGCCTTAATTGTTCTGTTTAGCACTGCTGCTATTCGATAAGTTGCCTTCATGGTTCAGTTAAAATTCCCAGCACAGCATCGGCTGGTGGTGGCTGTGACCGTCACAGGCTGGTTTGGCTGCAGTGCTGTCACATACTCTCTCTTCTCAGGAGATGGAAAAATAATCTCCATGTGGTTGGATGTTTTGTTGATTTATTGTTGTGTTTAAGTAAGCCATCCTATTTATTTGAGAAGTGTGAACCATCCAGTTGACTCCTCGCCGTTTTGCACTTCCTTACCCGAGGAATGTGAGCCATCACCACTTTTAGGTAACATCAGCAGTAGGTGGTTTTGAGAACTACATCAGTCACCTTTACAGAGTACTTTTCCCAACCCTTTTCTGAGGGCTTGCTTGATTTCAGCAAGCCCAGGGCTAGTTCCACTCCTGAGAGGATGTACGGACATCTGCCAGAGGATTTAATCCATTTGCCACCAGGTGTTCCCTCACGGATCTGTGGAGGTGGTGCTCCAGCAGGCTTGCTGTGTTTGAGTGTTGGGGGCTGCATTCACGGTGTTCTTCCATGAACCAGGTGCTTTTCTGCACCTCCTGCTGGATGGTTGGATGGCCATACCATTTTCTAACAGTATTTCTGTTAGGGCAGGCAATAAGCCGTCATTCTGCTGCCTCTGTTTGCCTTAACTGTGTAGAGGCAGTGCCTTTAATTAGTGCTATGGGTGCAGTTTTGCATCTGTTTGGAGCTTAACCCTACAGGTGGAGGATGTGTGGCCTAAAGGATTGTAGGCGACTCGGGGAGGTCTTCGTTTATTGTGTGAATAAGCATTACCTGCACAACTTGCACCATGTAGTGCAGCAGAAATATTGTGGAATATCAGTCGCTTTTGATTCTGGAAGGACTGGTGCAGTTCTCCTTTGCTTCATATGTCACTTTCAAACCCGACACGATGCTGATAACACCTTTCCCATTTTGCATCCTATTACTGCCCCCAGTGACCTCTGCTTTCTGCTCAACTACAGCAGTAGCCACGAGAACATTCACAGAAGAATTTGGGATGCGCTTCATGTCTCTTGTCATCGGTTTGTTTCCCTTCTTGCCATCCTGCAGACTTTGCCCATTGGTCACAAGTGGATCCAAACACAGCATACACTCCTAAGGGAGAAGCAGGACTATATTTGTTGATATAATAGGGATATGCTGTAGTGATTTAACAGTGACACAGCAGGATCGGAGGTGGCTGGATACACTTGGTTATTTACTGCATGGAGGGTAGGGTTACGCACACACCTACAGGAGGCCCTCCCATTGAGTCACGAGGCTCAGAGTAGTTCCCCTTTTTTTCTCATGTCTTCAGACCACAGAGGTAAGGAGCTAGGATGTGGCTGGATCCTCTCCTAGTCCCAAGCTTGGTCAAGGCTTTGTGTGGAAGGAATCATACGTGCACAGTCCCTCTAAGACAGAACCTTAGAGAGTACATGAAAGCTCCAAAGTAACCACGGGTGTCTTACAGAAGATCTGTATTGAGAAGGAGTCTTGATGTCAAGCTGCAAGGGATCTCTGTGCAGGTGTGAGCTGCAGAAACAGCCCTGCTCGAGGGCAGGTCCTGTGGTGCAGCCCGCTGCTGTGCAGCAGAGCTGGAGGGGCACTTGGGCTGCTCCCTCTTTTGGGGTAAGATGACTGCCTCCTTGCCGTGCTTTGTCTTAAGTCCCCTCTCAGTCTCAGCTGTTGAACTAAGTGTCAGCTACCAGTTGTTTCAGCCTCCCAGTCTGAGACAGCTTTGTGACGGTTCATCTCTTTGAGCCAGACTGTTTCCTGTGCTGCAGCTCATTGTCTTCCTCTGCAAGGCTGGGCAGTGCCCTGCAGAAGGGCTGAGCTGGAACTGGGACTGCTGCATTCCCTCACAGCTCCCCTGCCATTTCTCTTCTCTCTGCAGGCTCCAGTTCAACTTCTGCCTTCCAGCCGTGATCATCCCAGCCTGCAGGAGAGCAGCAAATGGCCGCAGCACATCCAGTTGAGGTAGGGGTTGGGGAAGCAGGCAGGAGAGGCCAAGGGGCCAGGGATGTGAATGCAGGGGTAGAGGGAGGTGCCCTCAGCCAGCGTGTGTGTGCTGGGGACAGAAAAGCAGCTGGGGTGTGAGGTTCTGTCCTGTGCGAGCTGCTTGCCTGGGCCTTGGCTGTTCCCAGCAAGGAGCCTCTTTGCTTGCAGGAGCCCGTGAGCTTTGAGGAGGTGGCCGTGTATTTCAGCAGGGAGGAGTGGGCGCTGCTGGACCCTGTGCAACGAGAGCTCTACCGGGATGTGATGTTGGAGACATACCAGTGTGTGGCCTCGCTGGGTGAGAGCTTGTTTGCCTTTCCTCCTCGTTAGGGCACCTTTGGCTGTGCAGAATGAGCCTCTGCAAGCCGGGCCTTGAATAAACACCATGCAGCTACATATTGACTCACACCACAGTGCCAGCAAGAAAGGAGATACTGAAAAGCATGAGTTTCAGTAGGGATTAGTATGCACGGCACTCTGATCAAAGCCACAGAGTCAGTGCTGGCAAGCAGGCATCAGCCAGGAGGGAGAAAACCAGCCCTTGTGTTGTGTGTTGCTTGGTGCCACCAGCTCCAGCTCACAGATGAATCCCTGGTTACTGCTATGGAATTGAGGATTTTCCATGCAATTGCCATCAACATTTTGATGCCTTGACCACTGGTAGACTGTAAGAAAACAAATAAGCTGTTGTAAAGTTAATTTGAAAGAAAAAATATCCCTTCACAATGTTCAGAGATGTCAAAACATTCTTTGCTCCAAGGGAAGCTGTAGGCACAGTGTCATTTAGACCTAAATGGTGGTTTCTCCTTGGAGAGGGGCACAGAGTGGAACTGTTGAACAGGCACTGTGCCAGCATGAGGGAAATGCTCTCTTGTTCCCTGTTTCTCTCCCTGAAGCTCCACTTCCAGCCCCCAAGCCCATGCTGATCTCCCTGCTTGAACGAGGGGAAGACCCCTGGATCCCACATGTGCGTAGCCCTGAGACCATGCCAGGAGACCTCAGCCCAGGTGAGGTGGTGGAGGGAAGGGGAATGTTGGGGCTGTAAGAGCCTTCTCTGCCTGTGTTTTATTTTGGGCACCGTGTGCTATTGCTGCATTTCCTCTGTCATCCAGCAGCTGATGGGATCAAAAATACAAAGGAGGTTCCGCAGAGAAATTGTGTAGCGGAAATGCAGCAGAATCACATCTCTGTGGAAGAAATCAGAAGGGATGTCCAGGAAGTCCTGCAGCAAGGTCAGGGTGAGCACATCAAGAAGCCCCTGGGAAAGCATCTGGGAATGACACTGAGGAACCCAGTGGACTCCAACATAGGTCCAAAGCAGCCTGAGGAAACCAGGAGCAAGGATGTGTGCCAGATGAAAAAGCAGAATCCATGCACTGAGTGTGAGAAAAGCTTTAAACTGGATTCCAGCATCACTAGCCACCAGTGCACGCACTCAGCAAAGAGGCATTACGAGTTCTGTGATTCTGCAGAGAGCATGAAATGGAGACTCCACCCCACTGGCCAGCAGTGCATGTACACAGGAGAGAGAGCCTCTGAGTGCTCTGACTGTGGAAAGACTTTTACGGACAGTGGGAGCCTCACTTCCCACCAGTGTATCCACAGAAGAGGGAGACTGTACAAGTGCCTTGAGCGTGGGAAGAGCTTGAAAGGTAGTTCTAAACTCAAAATACACCAACGTGTCCACACAGGAGAGCGACCGTATAAGTGCCTTGTGTGTGGGAAGAGCTTTAAGGATAGTTCTAAACTCAAAATACACCAACGTGTCCACACAGGAGAGCGACCGTATAAGTGCCTTGAGTGTGGGAAGAGCTTCAAAAACAGTTCCAGCCTCACCATCCACCATCGCATTCACACAGGAGAGAGACCCTGCAAGTGCACTGAGTGTGGGAAGAGCTTCAAAGGGAGAACCCACCTCACCATCCACCAGCGTGTCCACACAGGAGAGAGACCATATAAGTGCTCTGAGTGTGAGAAGAGCTTCATAAACAGTTCTAATTTGAAGCACCACCAGAGCATCCATACAGGAGAGAGACCCTGCAAGTGCTCTGAGTGTGAGAAGAGCTTCATAAGCAGCTCTGAACTGAAGATGCACCAGCGTGTCCACACAGGAGAGAGACCATATAAGTGCTCTGAGTGTGAGAAGAGCTTCATAAGCAGTTCTGATTTGAAGCTCCACCAGCGCATCCATACAGGAGAGAGACCATATAAGTGCTCTGAGTGTGAGAAGAGCTTCATAAACAGTTCTAATTTGAAGCGCCACCAGAGCATCCACACAGGAGAGAGACCCTGCAAGTGCTCTGATTGTGGGAAGAGCTTCATAAGCAGTTCTGATTTGAAGCTCCACCAGCGCATCCACACAGGAGAGAGACCATATAAATGTCCTGAGTGTGGGAAGAGCTTCAAAAGGCGTTCTGAATTGAAGATGCACCAGCGTGTCCACACAGGAGAGAGACCATATAAGTGCTCTGAGTGTGAGAAGAGCTTCATAAGCAGTTCTGATTTGAAGCTCCACCAGCGCATCCATACAGGAGAGAGACCATATAAGTGCTCTGAGTGTGAGAAGAGCTTCATAAACAGTTCTAATTTGAAGCGCCACCAGAGCATCCACACAGGAGAGAGACCCTGCAAGTGCTCTGATTGTGGGAAGAGCTTCATAAGCAGTTCTGATTTGAAGCTCCACCAGCGCATCCACACAGGAGAGAGACCATATAAATGTCCTGAGTGTGGGAAGAGCTTCAAAAGGCGTTCTGAATTGAAGATGCACCAGCGTGTCCACACAGGAGAGAGACCATATAAGTGCTCTGAGTGTGAGAAGAGCTTCATAAGCAGTTCTGATTTGAAGCACCACCAGCGCATCCATACAGGAGAGAAACCCTATAAGTGTCCTGAGTGTGGGAAGAGCTTCAAAAGCAGCTCTGAACTGAAGGTGCACCAGCGTGTCCACACAGGAGAGAGACCATATAAGTGCTCTGAGTGTGAGAAGAGCTTCAAAAGGCGTTCTGAATTGAAGATGCACCAGTGCATGCACACAGGAGAGCGACCCTATAAGTGTCCTGAGTGTGGGAAGAGCTTTAAAAGGTGTTCTGAGCTGACACTGCATCAGAGCATCCATCAGGAAAAAGAGACCCTGTGAGTGTCCTGAGTGTGGTAAGAGCTTCAAAGGGAGTTCTGAATTGAAGCTGCACCAGCATATGCACACAGGAGAGAGACCATAGCTTCTGTCGGACATTTTAGAACATTTTGGCCAGGCCTGCATGCAGGGAGATGCCTGGGAACTTGTCTTTTCTCTCCCTCAGAGAATCCCATCTGCTGTGTTACCAGAATGTCTGCACCAGTGAGCTGAAATGGCAGGAAGCCTTGAGTGTGAGAAGGGCTTTGTGCCTAGCAGAGAGCTCCTCACACTCCCAGAAGAACTTCATGCAAAGCTCAGTCCTCATTAAACATTGCAGTCCACAGGACAGGTAGCTACTAGGACTGCATCTCCTGCAGGAAGAGTTTCTCTCAGGGCTGGTGCCTCATTTCTCATGGGAAAACCCCCAGCAGGAGAGACCCTCAAAATGCTGGAGAGCCCAGGGATGAGGGAGACCAATGCTTCTCTCCATGCAGGAAGAGTTTGCAAAGGAGACGGCATCACCGACACCCTCTGCAGAAGGGACTTAACCCAGGAGCTTCAGATGGCCTTTCCTTGCTGCCCAAAGCACTTCTCTCACCATGCCCGCTTTCCACTTCTACTCTTCCCACCAGCTGCTTTTTGATGCTGTTTCCTAGTGGAGAAGTGGTTGTGTAGGGATCTGCTGTGTGTCTGTGTGCATGTGTTGCTCTCAGTCATTTCTGAGCGCACTGATGCATCCCAGAGAAGGGTCAGCAGAGCAGTAAGGTGGCTCTTGGAGGTTTTCTGAGAATCTTCTGTAGTGGAAAGAGAAGGGGGTGAATAAAGTAGCTGAGTTGTTCTGGAGCTTTCTTCACTGTAGTCTTGTTTTTGCTCTTAAAATAAATGTCAGCATGTGGAATGAGGAGAGGGAAAGGTGCAAGCAGGGTTTCGTTTTGGTGCCCTCTCCAGCCCACTGCTTGCTTCTGGACAAGGCATTTCCTTTCTTAATAGGGGAGATGCTCCAGGCCCTTCACCATCTTCGTGGCCCTCCGCTGGACTCTCTCCAAGAGATCCCTGTCTTTTTTGTACTGGGGAGCCCAGCACTGGACACAATATTCCAGATGAGGCATTAATAGGGCAGAGTAGAGGGGGAGGATCACCTCCTTCGACCTGCTGGACACGCTCTTTTTAATGCACCCCAGGATGTCATTGGCCTTCTTGGCTACAAGGGCACACTACTGGCTCATGGCCAATCTGTTGTCCACCAGGACGCCCAGGTCCCTCTCAGCAGAGCTCCTCTCCAGCAGGTCTTCCGCCAGCCTGTACCGGTGCATGTAATTATTCCTCCCTAGGTGCAAGACTCTACACTTGCTTTTGCTAAACCTCATCCGGTTTCTTACTGCCCAGCTCTCCAGCCTGTCCAGGTCTCGCTGAATGGCAGCACAGCCTTCAGGCATGTCAGCCAATCCTCCCAACTTCGTGTCATCAGCAAACTTGCTGAGGGTGGTCACTATCCCTTCATCAAGGTCGCTGATGATGTTTAACAAGACCAGACCCAGTACAGACCCCAGGGGGACACTGCTAGTTACACGCCTCCATCCAGACACCACACCGGCAATGACAAGCCTCTGCACTCTGCCAGTCAGCCAATTCTCAACCCACTTCACTGTCCACTCATCTATCCCATACTTCCTCAGCTTTATAAGGATGTCATGGGGGACAGTATCAAAAGCCTTACTGAAATCAAGGTAGACTACATCTACCGCCCTCCCCCTGTCCACCCAGCTAGTGACATCTTCATAAAAGGCGACCAGGTTGGTCGAGCACGACCTCCCCTTGGTGAACCCATGCTGAGTACTCCTGATAGCCTCCATATCACCCAGTTGTCTGGAGATGGCATCCAGAACAAGCTGTTCCATCACCTTCCCTGGGACAGAGGTGAGGCTGACTTGCCTGTAATTACCCGGGTCTTCCTTCTTGCCCTTTTTGAAGACTGGAGTCTTTTTGCTTTTATAAACAAAGCTCTTCTTGTGGGTTGCTGAGCACTCTGAGGTTCTTTGAAGTCAATTGACTACAAACCTCCTGAGTGGCCCTCTGTATCTCATAGGACTGGCACTGCCAGATTTTCTCTTGTATCCTAGGCATAGCCAAAGGCCATGTAAAAGGTGACTGCTTTTTTCATCATGGCTTTATTAAAGCTAACAAATATTGGCACTAATGGATTTCTGTCACTGAATACCAGTGTAGTCTCCTCTGTTTACTGAAGGCTGTGCAAAAGCTCTTGGACAGACCTAAAGCTGAATACTGAACAGCAAAAGATCAGCTATGAGCACAGGTGTAAGAGGTGGTGGAAATCCATATTGTCATTTGGAGCTGCTAGGCATCCACAATGATGCAGGTGGGAATGGCAGCTGGTGAGTAATAAATGCAAAGAAGGACCCAATCAGCGTCTAACAAATACACTGCAGGAAGATAAAGGAAATCCGTTGAGGGTTTGTATCCTTATAGTGCATGAGGAACTACTTGGAAACAGGTTGGGAAAGCAGAGGGGCCAGGAGGTGACCATAGTGGCCTGACGAATGAAAGCAGCCTCAAATAGATTCATCAGACCACCTGCTGTTGGAGCCAGACTCATGCTGAGCCTGCAGTTGCACAAACCCAATGACTTGCAGCATCCAGGCTGTAGGTGCAGGAGAAATACCATGTACCATTGCCTGCTGGTGGGATGTGCATCTGGCTGCTTCCTTGCAGCTTCAGCTCTGCTCTGCAGCTCCCTGTGTCCATGAGGAAAGCATGTCTTTGCTCAGGGGTGCTGTTTGTATGAAGAAGAGCAACTTATGAACTCCTTCTCTTATGTGAGTATAACCTTTCTCCCCTGCAGTCGGAGGGGATTTGCACCAAGAGCCAGTGGAGAGCAGACTTCCTTGTGCACAGCATAGCCAGGACAAAAGAAATTGTGCTACAGACTGTCAGTTCAGACTGTGTGTTTAGGAAAAGTCACTAATTTTGTGTCTTTCCCTCTGGAGTTTAATACAGGGAAAACCCACTCAGCTGCTCTTCCTGCTGGAGTTGCTGGCTTTCCCCATCCGACAAAGTGATCCCTGTGGTCACTGCAGAGGGAGGCAGAAAAGAATGGATGGCACCACAAGCTCATTATAAAAATGTGGGGAACCAGAGTTAATGAATCTTGGATGAGCCCCTGATCAGCCTGGCCCTGGGTGTGGCAATGGAGGGAGCTGGTCCAGGAGGATCTGATTAAAATCTCATAGCAATGACAGTCCCTAGAATGCAGGAGGCTGTGATGTGTCTATCTGTGCTTGCATCTGGTAGGGGCCACTGATGTAGAGCTGGGATCTCTCTGGATTAGATCAGTAGGATTTCTACCAGGACAGATATTATAGGGATTTACATGTTCCCTGACCTGGCAGCTTGCCCTAATGAAACACTGATTATGCAACAGCAATCTAACTTAAGCTCTAGCCAAAAAAATCCTCTGTGCTGAGAGATGGTGAGAGTACTCTCTCTGCAATGGCAAGGATTTGAAATTGTGCAGTGCATTAAGTTTGCAGATAATGAAACAATCAGGCTGTTTATTGTTGGTGCATGAAAAACAAAACTGGAAAAACTACAATTAGTGCCTGCCCTGAGATTCTCCTAGTTGTATGGCCAGATTAATGGATGAAAGTGTTTCCTTTGTGTGCATGGGATATTAGTTCTGCTTGTCTCTCATTTCATGGCCAGTGGAGCTAAGGATAGCTCCAGGTGTCTGATATATAGCAGAATCAGAACTGAACCCCGGTGTCCTGCTGCCACATCCAGGAGCTGTGAACCCTCCTTTGCTGTCCAGCAGACCCCCAGTGCTGGGCATCCCTGAGAGCTGGCTGCGAGGGATGGAGGAGTTGCAGGATTCCTGCGTTTCTTGCTACCAGCTGCCTCTTCCTGAAGGAGAAACAAGTAAACAGTGAGTACAAGCAGCTGAGTGTGGAAAGGGATAGAAGATGGTCTGGGACTTACCACTTTGTCAGTGTGAAAAGGGCTGTTCCCAAGGCAGTATATGTCCCAGAGGCTGGAATGGACTACAGATGGCTGAGATGCTGCATGCAATTGTTTTTCAATCTTTGCTGTGATAACGCTAAAGGCAGGGCAGCTTGATGAATAGACTGCTGAGCTGGCACCTGTGAGCTTTCAGTGGAGTCTGCCTTCATCAGGACATTTTTTTCCCCTCTTTTGCCCATCTCTGAAGAGGAAATAGTGTCATCTGCACAGTGAAACACCCTGAGACCTACAGCACTAAGAACCTGCTACCAGTACCACCAGGGAGAAAATGTTTGCCAAGCAGCCATCAAGTGCTTTTTCAAAGTTCTGCCACACCACATCCATCTTTCTTCCAGCTGCAGAGACCTCCCACCTTCTCACTCCATGAAGGGGATGGAAGATCCAGCCCCAGGCAAGTGGATGGGGTTAACCTGTGGATTCTTCTAGTGCCAGGTTTTAATCAAAGAGCTGGAGTTATGCCAGAGCCAGTCAGCTGTGGTGGTGGGTGTGTGAGAGTCTAGCACATCTTGATTATTAGGGGCATTAAGAAAGCCATTCAGAATTTAGCGATCTCAAACAGCACTAAGTAGGGTGTTAGAAGATGAGCTAATGTTCCCTTTAATACCCATCTTGGTTCTCCTTTTCTTAATTTCTTTTTATTTTCTTCTTCTTTTTTTTTTTCTTTTTCTTTTTTTTTTTTTTTTTTTTTTTCTCAGACTTTACAAACCTGTGTGAACAATAAAACTAGGTATTGTTTTAATAAGGGACTGCCTCTAAGACACGAGTTGCATTCTTAAAATGCTTTAAATGGCTATGGAGGGAGATGAAGGCCAAGCAGGAAGGACAGAGAATACAAATGTCCCAGGGATTGGACATGTGCTTGTGGGTCAGCATTGCCTGGAGCACCTCAGTGTCCATTTCCTCTGTCTTCAACCTACACAAACTGGTGCAGCTGGTCAGCTGGGAGTCAGGGCACAGTGCCTGACCTCGCAGTATCAAATACAACTTGGAATCTCAAGGGGGAAATAGTTGGAAAGGAATTCAAGAGGTCACTTAGGCTCTCTCTGTACTGACAACCTGAATAGTTAAATTATTCCTGGTTTTCAAAGTAATGTATATCCTTCCTTGGCACTCACTGTTAATCAGTGCTTGGTTACAAAAGACTGCAAGTCTTGTTCTGGAGCCAGCTTCCAATTTTTGCAGTGATTCTGTGATGTTCCCATCCTGAGAGCCTAGAAATGAGTTTACATTTATGGTTGTATTTGTTTGCACTGGGTTTTCTTCATTCTGTGTTTTGCTGAACATTTCCCCTAAGTGAAGATAAATATCCTAATTTTTATGTGCTGTAACAGTCTCTTTAAAAGTCCTTTGAAAGGGAAAGCCCTTTCCTGATGTGTTTCCCCTCCCTCCAGTCTTGTAACAGAAGCCACAAGCATTTCCAAACAAAGCTTTTTACAATTCTCTTTCTATCTTTTCATCTCTATTTCATTTATATATTATATAAAAATAAAGAGGTAATAGAGCATTACCTTAACATAGTGTTTCATCAAGTGAGTTGACACTATCTACAAATAGTGCAATTCTCAGCAATAAGCCAGATTCAGTAGTCCAAAAATTAAATGTGCAATTAAACTGTACGCTGAGTTACACTGCATTTCTCGCTATTACTGTCTTGAAAAAATAACGATCTGCCTGTTTTTTCCAACTTTTCTCAAGGCAATGAAGACAACATAACTAAAATGGATACACCACCTCAGACGCCTTCCGTTTCATTTCCTTGCATAACGCATCACACTCCAGGGAAACTTGGCCTTCTTGTATCTTGCTGCACTGTACTTCCTGTTAAGTATAAATTGAATTGTTTGTAATTCATTTCCCTATATAAAAATTTAATTATAATGTTCATTTTGTTGGGAAAATTGTAAAACAATTTTATTCGGTATATTTACAGAATGAAGCTAATAAATAAATATTATTTGAAACTGTAACTGTATTCAAGCATCCTTTTCTATTTTCCTTCTTTCTGATAAGCTAAACTGAATCAAGAATAAATCAAGTGGTTCAGTTTAATTTTTCATGTCTTTTTTTTCACTTATTTATTTAAGAAAAAGAAATATAACCTTGTGAACTGTTACAAAAGATACCATACAAAGTAACTAATAAGTAACTCTTCTGAAACTTCGTATCAATTCTCTAAACTGGCTGAAACTACAGGGCAAGGTCTGGTCATGGGAAGATCTCCCCTACTTCCTTCTCCTTCCTCCCCCTTACATTGAAGGCCAAAACAAACAAACAAACAAACAAACAACAACAGAAAAAAAAAAAACAACAAAAAAAACCACCAACAAAACCAAAACAGAATACCAGCACAGAGAGAAAGTTATAATCTTATAATCTATACCACTAGCCTATGAAGAATTTTGTCAGGAAAGCACAGTAACATAGCCAGAAGCTATTCTGGTTTTCATGCTTTCTGACAATATGCAGAACAATTTTCATAGCATACAGCAAAATCCAAAAACTAACTTCTTCAGAGCAATTCCAGCACGCTAAGATAAACCACCTGCCTAGATGGTTAAGAATATGGTCCACTACAAGTTGTGGATTACAAATTCAAGTGGTTTATACGACCTTGCATGTTTACATGCATAGCCTCACGATGCAACAGTTAACTTCAACACCAGAAAAGGAAGAAAAAATCCTCCTGTTTTGCACTCAAATTATGAGCTCCTACATTTGATATTAATTGTGATGGTTCAGATGAGGCATATTTACAGAGCAGCTTGGAATACGTGTCCTGTCAACTCCCAACTTCACCAGTAGTATACACAGACAGAAGACTGGTAGAGGAGAATTCAACTGCAAATATTAGGTACTCAATTCTGTTTCTCCTTATCTTCAAGATCGCAGGCTGCAGGCACAGACGACTAAATATACAGGTACACTATCCTATCCAAGCTAAGAAAGAAGTACACTATCTGCTGTAAGAATGCAGCTCCAAGCAAATATGCATAAGGACCTTCTGGAATCAAAGATACCCTAATTACGGTCTCAGACAAGGGCAGATGCATAAAGCAAACGTTAAAAGACATCATCTTTCACACTACAGAAACGAGTCATATTTCTGCAGTCAGATTAGCTGCAACTAATACACAGTCCAATTATCAATGGCTTATTGGTTCTACCATCATTTACCCTCTACACTGTAGCTCTCTGTACAAAAGAGAGCATGGATTTGGGGCTTGACCTGGAAACAGTGAGATGATATTTAAGGTGGGGATAGTGTTTTCTTCACTTTCTGAAGGGAGACACCATTTCACTAGGAATCAGAAGGACCACTTCGTGGCTATTTAAATAAGTGGGCTGTCATCATATAAGAATTAATTTTTATTAATTATATAATTAACTCATAACAACCTTTCCACCTTATTAAAATCAAATTTACAAGATTGAGGGGGGGAAAAAAAGTAACCGTCATCATATTTAAGGACCATAAAACTTTCAGAATAGCAGATCTGGAATGTTCCATTTCAGGCCACTGTAAAAGTGAAAAGTGAGCATCCTAAACATTAATTTCATTGCTTCTTGCTACCACACTTCAGTTGGACATCCACATAATCACTGAAGACATCCCGGAAATCTGGGACAATAAAATCTGAACTGGTCTGAAATAGCTATACAGCGTCAGAACTCAGCAGAAGATGATGACACATTTCAGTTTTCCAAAAACAGTATGAAAATTAGGGACAGCAACAACTAGATGTAACAGAGCTATCATGGAAATACCCATCTTCCTTATTCAATTAAGTCTGGCATAAGAAACAAGACCTCAAAGATCATCAAGTCCAACTGTAAACCTATATCTTAAGGAACAAGAAGCAGAAGTATACACGCAACCAATGATATTATTGATTTTACTGAACACAGTAGAGTAAGAAAAACTGAAATTAGTAAGAGCACTTAGTCACAACCAAATAATTTATCCTCAGCAGAAGTCAACATTTCAACTTACAAATAAAGAAAAGCTAGTTATTTATAAGCAGAGACTGCTCAATTTGAAGCACGTACTCTGGGCATTACCATCCTTTCTCTTGAACATGCGCCCTGCAAGATCTGAGATTTCTGAAGACATTTCTTGGAGAAGCTAAGAACTCTGGGGAAACTGCATCTGTGTGGAAAGCTCAGAAGTTAACCGGGTCTTGAAAATAATTTAAGCATGCTTTGTTCAAGCCAGATAGTGAATTTTTCATTAAGTTAACACTTGTCAAGAGGTCACAGCAGCCTCTGGTTTTCCCCTCATCATACTTGATAGCTATAAGCTTTGTCCTTTATCTCTGCTGAAAGCTAAGGATGCTGATGCCTCTGTTTGCTTTAAGGGCCTCAGACAACCATCAATTAGGAATTCAAAACATCTGTGACTGTTCCAATCTATGTAATCATAAACTTCTCAGTTCCTAATGAGGAAAATGTGCTTTGACTTCTTAAATCACTCCAGATCATCTGATTATTTTCCTAATGGAACTACAAAAATTGAAGTGTGCTTGAAGAGAAAGGTATTGCAAATCTGGGAGCTAACATTTTCTACAATGAATTTTATGTTCCTTAGTGAATATTTTGATTGTTCCACCCAGACTTTCAGCTGCTGTTGCTGCTCTGCTCAAGTAACTGATTCTATTCCAGTCTTGACCAGAGACAATCCATGTACACAAGCCTAGGAACATACAAAGAAAATGTGTCACTCTCAGAACTGCAACTCCAAAACTTACCTTTTTCAGTCGCTTACAAGGACGCTTGAGTTTAACCTTCTGGCTGCAGTTCAGAGGACAATCACCTGAATGGCAAATCTCTTCACACCGGTGACCACAAGGCAACTACAAGCAAAACAAGAAATAGCCCACCAATGAATAACTGAAATTGCACGCAGTCTATGAACTAGTTTTATTTCAGACACAGCAGCTAAACAGAAAACTCATTCAGCTCATCAGGTTTGTCTTCCTACCTGCAAAACTGGAAAGAAAAAGGTCAACTTATTTCACTAGTTACTCAGAGTTTTTTGGTTCACATAGAATTATTTATCTTTTACTGGGAACGCTTGATCAAAAAACAATTTTTTCTTTCAAATGTTACAGGAACAGTTATCTCCACAATGATTCATATATCGACTGCCCTAACTACCTGTATGATGGAGGAATAAAAGTAGATGAAGTAAGAAGGAACTGAAAACTGAAATGAAGTGTGATGTGACCCAGCCTGACCCACAAATTGCTAACAAGAGGGTAGAATTAGAAGCAAAAATACCACAAAACTAGGTTTCATGTGCAAGAACCTTGCAAACTATGCAGGAGTCAAATACAGGCCACCAATATTCTTACACCTGAATTAATTTCACTAAATCCTAAATTTCTGCATTTGGTAAATTATCCTGTTTTTGACATCTGACAAATAGCATTTCCTTTTTTTAAACTATCAGTGAAAATTTTAACACTTATAATGAAACTATTATTATTCCTTACTGTATATTATTATTCATTACTGGGATAATTTAAATATGCTGCTGCCTTTTAGGGATGTAACAGTGTTCCCAGAACAACATTAGAGATTAAAAAAATAATTCACAAGAATAAAAACAAGTTTTCTTCCACAGCGTGTTGGGAGCTCAACTGACCTTGCTCAGGTCCCAAACAAAATCTTCATAACGATGATTTTTCATTTCCAATTACATAAATCAATACTGTCCAATACTGTTTATAAACAAAGGCAATAACTCATGTAAGATACCCAACTGATTCATTTATAAAGGTAGGTTTAAACAATATCACTCCCTGTACAGAAAGAGTTGGGGGAAAACACACTGGACAAATGACCACAGAGGCTCTTCCAGGATCCCACCTTAAGAGGCAAGAGTTTTTCCATTCATTTACATTTATTTTATCCAGCCATTAGATCTTACCCACAGACTGAAAAATTTCTCTACTGTCCTTTCATAACAGGCTCTTTATTCCCATAATATTCCCTTCATTGAATTCCAACAGCTTCAATCAATGTTTCTTGAATATAGTAGCCAGAACTGCAAGTAATATTCCAGCTGGAAGAACATTGTACAATGCCTTAATTGCAGCTTATTCTCCACAGAATATCTTTCCCTATACATCTTCCACTCTCATGTTCACTTCTCTCCAGTTATCCATGCTGCAACAGTAAGGATTTCTACTGTCTCCCAGGAGGGTTGTTATTGGCCTTGACATGCCCAGTCTCACTGGTTTTTCTGTATCTGTACCATGTCCCAAACGCATGTGTTCTGCTGCACATGCGTTTCCTCAGTTGTCACCTACTGACAACACACCACAAATTCTCATAAGAAAATCCCAACGAGTTTTTGGTGCCAAGGTCATTACTGCAAACAGTGCAAGAGTAGCCCTCAATTTGAGCCCTTGGAAAATCCCCTTATTGCCAACATTTCTCGTTCCAATCACTCCTGCAGGAATTTTTGTTGTTGCTTATGGCTTTTGAGGTGGTTGCCCTAAATAAAAAAAAGAACCACAAGCAGTTGTTTCCTTCAGCAAACACCAACTCTCGCAACGATCATCTCTTTTACATGAATTAGCTGTTTACTGTCTGGCACAGCCTCAAGAGCACAAGTGAAGTATGACATATGGGACTACATCTCTTCTCTTTGTCTGGAGGAAAAAAGGAATTGGTCGTTCTATCAAAGAAGGAATTCAGTTTTGTCTGGCACAACTGATCACCTGCAAATCTACTTGAACTCTGCCTCATTGTTAAAAGATGGGTTAGATGCTCATGATTAAGCCTTGCACATGCTGAAGTCAGGCATGCTTCCATTAATAATGTCAAAGCCTGAACAGTTACATACCACCAGAGCACAGCACAGGAATATACTTAATGCAATACCAAAAATCGTATTTGCTTATTGAGTTCATACACAGCTCACATTCAGTGGGATGCAGGACAAGAATGAAGCTGACAGTTTCAGCTGCTTCTCAACCCCTCCAGTGCAAATACAACATAAACTCATGGGAAGCAGTTCTATGAGTGGCAAAACAACAGCCCCAAGAGCTAAGAGAACAGAAGCAATCCAACCAGTTCTGCCAGATAAGTGCTGTAGTGGGAAGGGAGGTGGTTATGTGCAGCGACTCAGCACGGACTCAGATGTGAACGATCCAAATCGTTTATTACAAGTTCTCACATCCCTTATATACCTTCACAAGTTGTTATTTTCTAACTTTCCCATCTGCCCTTACAACTTTCCCAAACATCTTACATGTCAACAAAGCATTCTACAAAACACTTTTCAACTGTCCATGCAGGCACGTATCCAATCAGAGCTGTGAGACTCTTCTTCTCCTTGCAGAGGTGTCCTTGGTTCTCATGCTGTTTATCTTGCTCCACAGCTGCTGCTCTGAACAGCTTTTCTTGTATTCCCACAATTCCCCCTTTTTTGTTTATTGACAAGCTACTACCATACTATAATATAATAACACTAATTATATTAATAACATAATCATTATAACTCAATCAAGGCCTCGATTGACAATATTCTGAAAATGAAAAAGGAGATAAGGCAAATGACAAAATATATGGTTAAATCCACTAAAATATCAGACGCATTTTGCCTGCGGCCTAAGTTCCTACAACCTGGAAAAGAACCCCTGAGAATCCAATTCTGTGTAAATTTGAAATAGGTTAGAAAAGACTTCAATTTCGTGTTATCCATTTTAAACCATCCCGTCAGCATGAAGCAAATACTCCCTAAGCTAGCACATTATTACTTATTGTCCCTGGAGAGGCAGAAAACTGCAGAAAAGGAGAGAGAAGGATTATGTTGGCGGTGGATGCGATAGGCAGCGCCAGCAGGGCGTCCCCTGCTTCAAGGTGCACTTTCCCTTTCTCATCCACCACGGATTCTCTCTTGCTCTTTTCCTACTCAGGGTCTGAATGGTATTTTCCATTTGTACACTGCATCCGCATGGCCAGTGCGTGGTACAGAGCCCAAGTGGAACACCTGCTTACAAAACAGAATAAATTGCCGAGGTTAGCTTTTTTTGCAAGCACCTTTGTTTCAATTGATGCATGGTCATATTTTGAAAATCCCAATTAGTGAGATGAAAAAGAGTTAATAACTGTTATGTTTAAGAATCATCCGTTTGTCCAGGATTCTTTTCCAGGGTCTTATTTTTACAAACTAAGAAGAGGCTAGTTGATAGGCTAATAAAATCATAACTGAACATTACTAATACACTAGAAGAGTTAGTCCCATAATTTCCAGCATTGGTAACATCAAATCCTATTTAACTTATATTCTATCTACTGCCAAAATAGGAAAGACACACAATAATCTAAATAATGCTTAATAATTCTAATTCTTAAATTTATACCAGTAATGTGGAAGAGTTACCTACTATGTCTTACCATTACTAAAATTATTATTTGCAATACAACAAATTACAAAGCAATATCAATGAAGTAAGAGGCGTATAATCACAATCATTATTAAGGCTGGGTGTTATTTTCTGCCTTGAGATGAGGCCGAACATATCTTGCCGGAACCCATGTAGGGCCAGTCCTTGTAGAAACACAAGCATATCCTCGACCCCAGGTTATCAATGGTAAGGGACCTTCCCAGTGCCCTGTGGCCATATTTCGAATGTTAACCATTGGCTGTTCCTTGAGCACTGGGGAGCCCCCAAAATGACGATCCACACGAGTTGTATTTGTATGATCACGATTCAAAAAATTCAGCACAAACAAAGCCTTACATAATCTTTCTTGTGGTGTGTCTCCCGTATTCCCCCTTTTTTGTTTATTAAGAACAGATTTCAGTGTTTGATGAGTACGCTCAATGATAGCTTGTCCAGTGGGAGAATGAGGGATGCCTGTAATATGTCTAACTCCCCATTCTTGAAGGAAAGTTTGAGTGGCCTTAGAAGTATAAGCGGGCCCATTATCTGTTTTTATCGTATGAGGGATTCCCATAGCAGCATAAGCAGATAACCAGTGTTTACGGGCGTCACGACTGCGTTCACCTGTATGTGCTGTGGCAAATATGTAAGAAGAATGAGTATCTATCGTTACATGTACGTATTTTAGACAGCCGAATTCAGGAACGTGAGTGACATCTGTCTGCCAGAGTTGAAGAGGGGCTGTTCCACGTGGATTTGTCCCAGTTTGAGGCAAAGGGGCAATTGCCTGGCAGTCTGGGCATGTTAAAATAATGTTACGGGCTTGATCTACTGTCAGTTGGAATTGTTTTTGTAAGGCTCTCCTGTTCTGATGGAAAAATTGATGGGAGAGTCGTGCTTACTCAAATAATTGAGGAGTAGCAAAAGCGACTGTGGCTTGATCAGCCTTACGGTTGCCCTCAGTTAAAGGACCAGGCAATGTAGTATGCGATCGAATGTGCATAATAAAATAAGGAAGAGTACGGTGAGAAACATAATGCAAGACTCGTTTGAGCTGTACAAACAAAACCGGATTATTAACTTCCTTAAGAAAGGATCCTTCAATCCGCTGAATGATACCTGTAACATACAAAGAGTCAGTTATTATATTAAGCTTTTGGTCTGAAAAAATTTGGAAAGCTCGAGCTACTGCAGCGAGTTCTACAACTTGAGGTGATCCATCAACAACATGTACGTCTGACTGCCATTGTGTAGCAGTCGCACGCCAGAGAACCACTGCTTGGTGTGTCTTGCCAGAGCCATCTGTAAATACAGTAACAGCATTAGGTATTGGAACATGTGAAAGTAAAGTATTAGTAGCAATGGGGATATCAGCCAAATTATGTAGTAACTGATGTTTGGGAGGATGAGTGGACAATTGTCCGGTATAGTCTGCCATAGCAGTCTGAAAAGGAAGTGACTGCACAAGCATCCAATCTAAATCTTTTTTAGTAGCAGGTACGTATATGCACTCAGGGTCAAGAGCTCGTAGAATTTGTAGACGATGATGACCTCTCTTTATTAGCATAGCAAACATTTCCACTCGTGATGTAATAGTTTTTGAAAATGTATGAGGTAAAAATACCCATTCGAGAATAATGAGAGGATCCTTTCTTGAGGTATCCCATTGACATAACAAGCTATATGGCTGATAGAAGTTGGATATTATTATGAGATGTACTGGAAGTGATAAACAAACACGATGGCTGTATCGATTTTGCACTGATGTTATTACAGAGTCTAAGCATTGTTGTGCTTCTGGTGTTAATTGTCTTTTAGAAGTTAGATCTGGGTCTCCTTTCAGTAGTTTGAATAAAGGATGCAGCTCTTGAGTAGTAATTCCCAAAAGTGGCCGCAACCAATTGATGGTTCCTAATAACTTTTGCAGATCGTTTAATGTCCGTACGTGAGGTACTATTTTGAGGATTTGTGGCTGAATAGTGTGAGATGCAATTTTCCATCCTAAATATTTCCATGGAGAACTAAGTTGCACTTTTTCTTCTGCTATTTGTAAGCCAATAGATTGGACTGCCTCCCGGACGAGCAGTAAAGCGCCCTTTAGACCCTCTTCTTGTTCTGCTGCTATTAAAATATCATCCATGTAATGATAAATAAGGACATGAGGTCTAGCCTTTCGTACTGGTTGTAATGCATTTGCTACAGTCAATTGACATATCGTTGGACTATTAAGCATTCCTTGTGGTAACACTGTCCAATGATACCGCTGAACAGGGCTTTGTAGGTTGATAGAGGGCACTGAGAAAGCAAATCGTGGTGCATCTTTTGGATGAAGCTGAATGGTAAAAAAACAGTCTTTCAAATCAATGACTGCTATAGGCCAATCCGAAGGTAACATTGAGGGTGAAGGAAGGCCAGGCTGCAACGCTCCCATAGGCTCAATTACTGCATTGACAGCACGCAAGTCCTGTAAAAGTCTCCATTTTCCACTCTTCTTGAGGATAACAAAAACCGGAGTATTCCAAGGGCTGGTAGTAGGCACTATGTGACCAGCAGCTAGCTGTTCTTGAACTAACTCATGTAAGTGCAGCAACTTTTCTCTTTTTAAGGGCCACTGATCTACCCAAATAGGTTGTTCTGTTTTCCAAGCTAAGGGTATAGGTTGCTGCCGATCAATGGCCCTTACTGAAAATTTGTCTGCAAAATCATACCCCACTGACTTAAGAGATCACGACCCCACAAAGTACAGGGAATTGGTAAAATGTAAGGAGCAGCGTGAGCAATGCGACCATCAGGCCCTTCAAAAGATAAAATTCGGGCACTTTGTTTTGGCTGCTGTAGGCCCCCAACCCCCACAATAGCAGAATTAGGGTCTCTTAGTGGCCACTCAGAGGGCCAATCACTGGACTTAATGATGGTAACATCAGCTCCAGTATCCACTAGTCCTAATAACTGCCTGCCATTTACTAAGCATGGTAATAATGGTTTGTCTTTTGACAGTTGTGTGGTCCATAGCACAACAGGTTTATCTGTGCTCCCAAATCCACCGGTTCGATCTCTAATAGCAGGTTTGGTCATAGAATGAAAAGGGACTAATTGTGCTATTTTTTGGCCTTTTGGAATAAAACAGGGGGGTGAGGGTGTCCATGCCATTATCTTAATTTCCCCGGTATGGTCAGCATCTATAACTCCAGGTAAAACAAAAAGTCCCATCCTTGTAACAGAAGAACGTCCTAACAAGAGGGCGCTACGCCCGTCCCCAAGGGGACCCATTACCCCTGTTGGAATGAGAGTCACGGTGCTATCAGTCAGCGTCACTGACTGGGCAGTGGACAAATCCACTCCTGCGCTGCCAATGGTGGCTGGTCTGAGTGAGCTGGCCAGACAGCGTCTGGCTGAGTCGGGACCGTATTTGCTGTCATAGCGCGCGGTCTCGCGCTCCTCTTGCCGTTTCCCGGCAGATCGCAGGGCTGTGCAGCAACAGGAAGTTTGGATCGGCAGTCTCTAGCCCAGTGTAGCCCCTTCCTGCACCGTGGACAGGGTCGAGTTGGAACAGCAGAAGCATTTTTATTTACTCGCTTGGGCTTTTTACAGTCCCGTTGGACATGAGCTGGTTCTCCACAATTGTAACACTTTACTTTTTGAGCTGTCCCTGCATCAAGTTGGGTGGCCAATGAATCTGCTAGCAGGGCCATTTTATGACTTTCTGTGCCTACATCTTGACAGGCTTTAATCAAGTCAGTAATTGATGGATCTGCATTCCTTAGGGACTTTAAAACCTTTCGACAGTCTGCATTTGCGTTTTCTACTGCTAATTGCTTAAGCAAGACATTTCGGGCAGCTTCATTTTCTACTTGTCTCTCTAATGAATTTTGTAAACGGTCAAGAAATTTAATGTAAGGCTCAGTAGCCTCTTGCCTAATTGAAGTAAATGAAGCATCGGGTGAATTAATATCAGGAACCCGACGGACAGCACGCAACACCAAAGTCTTAACTTGTTCCAGGCATTGCCTGTCCAGCTGTGCCTGTGCCTGAGGTGTTGCCCGGACCCCCTCCCCCATGAGTTCCTCTAGGCCAATGTGATTTAGATTGTTCAAATTATTCAAGGCCTGGACAGCAGCCTGATCCCGGTATTCAGTCATGAACACGGTGTATTGCATGGGAGAGAGGATCATTCGTAACACACTTTTCCAGTCATGAGGGGTCATAACATAACTATCACCAATTGCAACCAAAAGATTATATGTAAAGGTAGACTGAACTCCGTATGTTCTCACTGACTTCCTTAGCTCTTTCACTGCCTCATAAGGCAGGGGTTCCCAACGGGGGACCTGATTCGGCTGATACAACACAGGAAAGGCTTGCAATGTGTCACCATCACCCCTTAATATTGCTTCTTTTCTGCACTGCTCTAAGATACCACAGTACGCTGTAGGGAAATTTGTCGTTTCTGCTCCCTTCAAATTATCATCAGGAAGAAATGCGCCCGATTCGCATTCCGGATATACTGGACCTGGGTCACAACGATCCCCTGGTTTCGATCCGTCCGTGTCTTTAATCACGTTACACTCCGGCTGCACAGACGCTGCAGCGCACGACGTGGCGAGCGGAGGGCAGCGGCGCAGAGAACGTCATGGGCGGAGCGGAGGGCGGAGGCGCGGCGAGCGTCGTGGGCGGAGCGGGGGGCGGAGCGACGAACGTCGTAGGCGGGGCGAAGGGCGGGGGCGCCATAGAGGGCGGCAACGCGGCGAACATCTGGGGAGGAGCGAACGGCGGGAGCGCGAGGGGGGGCGGTTGCGGCTTTTCGTCTCCCCGAATCGCGGGGGGGTCGGAGCCACCAGTCGGATCCGGGCACGGGCCGCTTCCCGCAGCGAGAGGCAGCGGCGGGGTTGGGACGGAGGGCGGCAGGGAATGGTCGGAATAAATTCTTTCCCGTCGTGATTGCTTAATCCCTTCCATTATCCGGCTCCAAACGGGCAACAGCTTAGCAGCCTTTCTGTCTTTAGCGAGAGAAGCCTCGTAGAGTTTTGAGCCGATTTTGTCCCAAAGTTCTCCATCTATAGAGAACTCAGTTTTTGGAAATTCAGGGACGTTTTTGCTTATCCATTTAAGAAGAGTAGCTAATGCTGAAGTAGACACAGTCTCATCCTGATACAGTAACACTGAACGCAATACTTCGAGATGTACTCGTTGCTCCCTCGTTAGTGAGCTCCCCATAGTTCCCGACTGCTCACCTTCTGTCCTGCAGAACGGTGCGGGTGCGCGCGAAACAGTCTCTCCGAAGTTCAGTCGGGCGACGCTGCCGGACCGGGCTCGCTCAGCCGCGGGTTGATTTGCTCCACGTTGTGGGCGCCATTTGCAGCGACTCGGCACGGACTCAGATGTGAACGATCCAAATCGTTTATTACAAGTTCTCACATCCCTTATATACCTTCACAAGTTGTTATTTTCTAACTTTCCCATCCGCCCTTACAACTTTCCCAAACATCTTACATGTCAACAAAGCATTCTACAGAACACTTTTCAACTGTCCATGCAGGCACATAACCAATCAGAGCTGTGAGACTCTTCTTCTCCTTGCAGAGGTGTCCTTGGTTCTCATGCTGTTTATCTTGCTCCACAGCTGCTGCTCTGAACAGCTTTTCTTGTATTCCCACAGGAGGGGGCGTGGGCAAAGCTGTGGGTGAGTCAGTGATGTATGGGTGCATCTGTTGTGGGGTGGTGCTGAATGGGGTGGAAGCTGTGCTGACCTCACCCCCCCACAGCTGTGCCTTTGTCACCTACAAGAAGTTGGAATCAGCTGACCAGGCTCTGGGGATCCCTGGGTGAGCTGGGGGGCACTGGGGGGGCACAGGGACGGTGTGGGGGTGCCAGCAGTGCTGAGTCCCTGCCCCCATCCTGTGCCCCAACAGCCGTAAAGAACAGTGCCAAGGGCTCACACCGCGACAAGCGGGCGCAGGTGGTGTACAATGAGGACCTCTTCGGGGGGCAATAAAGGTTTAGTGCACACAGCAATGGTGTGGCAGGGTGACAATGGGACAGCGGGAGAACGGGGATGGGGGAACTGTGTGACACGGGGAGCTGCAATGGGGGAGGCTGAGTGGTGACCAGCTGCACACACACCTGTAACTGAACTGCCAGCCTCACCTGGCTGTGGTGCTGAGCATGCTGGGCTGCCTGGCCCTGCTCTGAGCAGCACTGTGTCCTCCCTCCCAGCCCCCACAATTCCACTGATTCAGTTATGTCTGTTAGAGAGCTTCACACTGCATGGAATGTGCCACGGCCAATAGCAACTGAAGGCTTCAGAGCCAAATAAGTGTGAGGAGGCCGTGCTGAAGCTCATCTCTTCCATGGAGCTCATAACAGCAGCACAGCAGTAACCCTGGTGGCAGCAGCACCAGGATGTTGCTGGAGCAGCACTCCTGGCTCCCCTCCTGCTCCCTCCAAGAGCTGCAGGCAGACGTACAGCACTGCTGTCCTGTGCCAGGTTTATTTAAAAACACAGCTGAGAGCCGCCGGCATAAACAGAGGAGCCTGACTACGTTCATACAATATCTTAAATAGAAGGCAAATACAAAAGGAAAAGATAAAATATTTACAGTAACAGTGGCAGACACGACATGGGCACAGTCCCACCCAGAGTCAGCAGAAAACCACTCAATACCCTGCTGAAGCACAGAGTCACCACGGCGTCCTCCAGCAGGGCCAGGGCTGCACTGTGCCCACAGCAGGGCTGGGATGGCTGCACTCTGAACTGAGACAAGCGAAGCGCACACGTGTTGGCTTCCAGAAATCATCAGCACAGCATCGCGCTCTGCCAGCAAACAGCACTGGAAATCCAGCAAAAGGGAAAGGAGGGAATAACGCAGCAGTGGCATGCAGCTCCCACTTCTCACACTGCTGCTGCATCACTGCTGATAACTGGAAAGCAGGGAGCACCCCCCGCCTTGGTGGCACATTTGGTCCAAAACACCAGAATAATTCTGCTCCCTCCCACCCCCACATTGTCATTAAGTTGCCTTAAAGGATTCAAGTCATAAACAAAAGCATACACCAAAAAAACTCAAGAGCTGGCAGAACTCCAGGCTAGACATGGGGACTGCCTGAGAAATGGGAGCACCGAAGAAGCTTCCAGCTGCACCCAACGCTGAGCATGGCCAAGGGAGGAGGAAGGAAGGAGCTTGAGGTTGAAGCCTTCAGAGCGTCACTGAATCAGGAGATCAATTGCTAGGCACTGCAGCACACAGATGGACGTCCTTCTGGGCTGTCACAGAACTGCTTTGTCCTCTTGCTGCTGAAAGGAGCCAACCAGGATCAGGGAATGGATGCACAGGGCCTCAACTCTGACCAGCAGGAAAACTCAGGACAATGGAATGCAGTCTGCCAATCTTTTACCAGTTCAGCTGTGCTTTAAGACTCATTATTGTGAAGCCTCCTTTAGTAAAGTATCACCCTGGGGTATCCAACCAAAAAGAAAAGGTTTTTATTAAATTAAAAGGTTTTTTTTTGTTGTTGTTGTTTTTTTGTTTTTTTGGTTTTTTGTTTGTTTGTTTGTGTTTTTTGTTTTTTTTTTAACATACTATAATAACTACTACGCAGTTCAACAGTCAGTCATCTCAGAAAGTTCACGAAGGAAATCATCCTCATCCTTCTCCAGGTCCAAGTCAATTTCTGCTTCCATTTACCCTCCTGAGATTTCCGAGATGAACTTTTCAGTGTCATCTTCTACAGCCTTGGTGAGCAGGCTGACCTCCGGCAGGGCTGGAGCAGCAGTCTGGGAAGAAGGAAGACAAAGTCAAAGAAAGGAAGACAAAGTCAAAGAAAGACAAAGATTGCTCAGGAGATCCTTCCTCTGCAGTGCTTCTCCTTCAGCACTGCTGATCCTGAACCCAACACGGGGGCTAAGGGGCTCCTGAAGGATGTTAACAACCACGTGAAGGCTGCAGAGCACCACAGGTCTTTTTAACAATGCAGCATTAATGGACAAATTCCTTCACACCACAAAGGAATCACAGGGCTGCAGAGCATTGTGCGCACACTGCCATTCATCCAGCATCCTGCACAAAGCGACTGCTTTGAAAGGAAACCTGCAGAACATTTCAGTTCTCCACACTTTCTACAGGAGTTGTATCTCAGTATCAGCCTGACCAGGACAGCACTGACACTTCTTCCCCTCCTTACCAAAGCTGCTTTTTTAGCTGGAGGCTCCTCTTCTTCAGTGCTCGTTTAAATCAGCACAGTGCTAGAGCTGTTACATACCACATTCTATTTGAGCAACAGAAAGTCATTCCTGTTCCCCTACACAACATCCACCCACAGTCTGATTTCATTGAACACGAAGCCATCGTGACCTTTTTGTATCCAGTGCTCCCACCTTAACCTCACAAGTTGTACCTGGTGCCAGCAGGGTTACTGCCTCACTGCCAGATACAATCAGATCAATTCTGAGTTTGAGGAGTGCAAAGCTGTCTGGGAAAGCCATTGAAAGTATCAGGATTGTGAAACATGGCTGCAGCTCTTCACCAAAGGCAGGAAGGTAGGAATGCACTCATGATGGTGGCACATGGTGAGCAGTGAGACATGAGAACATGTGAAGAAATTGTGTCACTGTGTCCATCTACAGAAGGGACTCACCTCTGCGGGTGCAGAGACAGCTTTGGGAGCAGCCCTGCTCCATTCCACAGTCTTTTCCTCTTCTCTTCCAGGTGCTTTAAAACAAGGAAAAAGAAAATCACTTGGTCAACAGCAAGCATAGAAAGAAACCTGAGTGCCAGTGTTTCCTCCATGTGCTTATTTCCTCACATTCAATAACAAAGAACACGAGAGAGGCGACATCTCGCAGTCCATACAGTATCCAAGCTCTTCCCTCCTTCACATGCTGTCTCTTCACAAAGCCTCTCTCACCTGCCCAATGAATAACTCACCCCCCTGACCTTTCTGACAGAGGTTGGCCCCCATGTTAAAAACTCAATCCATGCTTTACATTTACATATTAAAACAAGCAACACGCCAAAGATGAAGATAACCTTGGCGTCAACACACAGAACATGCCACACCAAAAACATGGCAGAAAGAAAGTACAGGAGAAACTGAATTACAAAACCTCACAGCGAATGAATTCTCCAGAATGAAGCAGGCAGACACCACGGATTCAATGGAAAAACACATGGATGGACATCTGGCACTTCCTGCCTTTGCATTTGGTAAGAAACAGCCCAGGCAATTCTAAGCAAACTCCATTTGCTTGACAGGGGAAGCACTTCAGCAGAGCAGACAGTGAAACACCTCCTTACCTGCTGGCTTTGCGATCTGCTGCATCCGCAGGGCTTTCTCCTGCTTGATTTCTTCTAAGCTTTTAATATGCATTTCTTCCAATCGCTTGATTTTACGCGGTGGCTCTTCCAGTTTCACGTTACCAGGCTCAGGTGGAGGGAAAATTCTCTTCTTCTTGCGCTTATCCTTAGATCTCTTCTCAGTAAGAACCTCTTCTACTTTTTGCTTCTCTTCTTCCAGTCGTCTCTTCTTCCAGATCTCCCCTGCTGGCTTGGCACCCTTCTCTGTCATCATCAAGAAAGGAGAAGCATAAGGATTACAAGAAATTACAACGAGAGCTCAAGTTTCCAGATTTGTCATAATATTACAGAATATACGTGTTCCCAACAACAACGCTCCTGAGAAAGAATAAGCAGAAAGCCTAGAGAATCTGTGCAGCCAACACCAATGACCATTTACCTCTCCTTGGTGCTCTGTCAACCTCGATCTTCTTCCCCAGCCTTTCTACGAGGCTGCGCTTCAGCGGAAGGCCACTGACATCAGCTACAGAGAGAAAACAACAACATTCCTAAGATAATTCCTTTGGAGAAAGATTTTTACAAGTCAACCACAAACTTTGGTTTCTCCAAGTGTATGTTCTCAAATTCACCTTTCAGCTGCTACACTTGTGTGCCACTTGGAGTCATCACAGACCCACGACACACTTTCCTCCCTCCTGCTTCAGCAGTGCCCTCCCATTTACGTGGAGGCAGCCAAACAGCAGCTCACAAGCAGCCCTTACCTACAGAGGATTTCCGTTTTCCAGGTTTATCAGCAGTATTCGGTTGACTCACAGGCACCTCCCCTAAAACAAAGAAAAACAAAGTGCTTATTTGACAGAAACCAACAGAATTACTGTCTTGTCATCCCATTTCCCACCCAAAACAAATACAACCATAAGACACCACTTTGACAGCCCTGACACAAAATAATATTGCAACTGTAATGCACTCAGGGTAAGTCCCAATTGTAATTTCTCCATTCCACTTAGGAGCCACCAAATGGAAGCAAAGGTACTCATCATTACCCTGCTTTGCAGGCAGCATCACAGTGCTGACCAGTGTCCGCACATTCTCCTTCTTAGGCACACGAACAATCTGAGATTTGAGCCGATGAGCAGGAGCTCCTGAAGGTCCTTCTGATCCAAGTGTTTTTATTCCAGCATTCAAACTGTCATCTGGGAACACAGAGCAGTAAATGAGACTGAGGGACAGAGGCACACGCTGAGGACCACAGCTCTGCAAACTGCCTCCTGCTCAGAAGCATGCAGAACAAACCCTGTCAGCTCTCCCCACAGCTAAGAGCACCATGGACCTGATGTCTGTCTGCTGCCCTCCTTTCATCCTTCTGGATATTAAAAGTAGGCTTTATCCCTTACTTTATCCCATCCATATGACATTAGATTCCTCTATCAGCAAATGTGGCTTTCACCACTGGTTGAAAAGATGCACATACAGGCACTTAAACTCCATGCTGTGGCCTCGTCTTGCTCTAATGATGTAAACAAAGGAGTTTACCTTCCTAATCTGAAAGGCACATGAAGTTACAAGGTAGGAACAAGATCATGGAAATAGCTGATTCCATTCAGCAACCCTATGTTCTGTTGTGTTTGTACAATGAATTGCTTTGGAGTTAATTGGCAAGTGCTTCTGATTAATCCTGGAATACCTTGTTTTGTATCAGCATCAGATTTTGTAGTGGAAATTATCTGCAATCCAAGATGGTTTTCTTCAGCTGGTTGCTGGACAGGTGTTTTTGTTTCTTCTCCCTCCTTAGAAAGCTGGTCTGTACAAGCAAAGAAAAAATCAGTCTCTTCAGTTATGCGGTAGGAATTCAATCAGATTATCCACTGCACAAAGATGGCAGGCAAGGCTGAAAACCCACACAGATAAATGCTGAGTCTCCACTTGCCCATCCAAATGGCTTCTCTGTGAACAAAGAAATCCCCCCCTACACAACATTCATCTCCCTGACACCCAGTAAAAGCTTAAATGCAGGAGAACAACCTGCAAGGCAAAGGCCACAGGAGCAGAGAGAAGCTGAGCATGCAAGATAAAACTGAGGTATCAGAAGCGCACAAAGTTCAGCTCTGAACCTATCTATCAGCTCACAAGTGAACGTTACCTGGCGTTCTTTATGACACTATACCCACCTGTGAGTAATAGAGTTAATCTTTCGTACCTAAAAAAGACAAACTCACTTTGGCTTGGTGGAAAGAAAACCCCATTGAGGTAACGTCCCTTGGTGTGATGGAAGGCACAGTTGGATTTCTGGCAGCCTGCTGGCTGGTTCTCCCAGTAGCAGGAAATCATGCTGCGTTTTTTCTGAAGACAGAAAGGAAGAAGAGCTGATGGTAACGTGGACTTAAGATCTGCAAAGGGAGACTGAGCTCCAGATGGTGCCAGTGAGCAGACTGCCACAAAGCAGCACTCAAACACCACTCTGAAGAGTGCGCAGGCTGGAAGCACCAGGCTCACTGAGCTTTCCTAGCATTCTGTGGGTGAGGACACCAGTTTAGAAGGGGTTAAACTAACACACCTTGCAGAATGCTTGTCTGAATGATGTGGTTCTTTAGTATCTGTTGATAGAACACTGTCGGTATCAACTACAAGAATATTCTGCTATGATATACCAATGCCATTGAGCTCTCTTCCCTCTGCTTCCTCCCCTATTCTTAACCGTAGGAACCATCATCATTTCAAAGCAAATGAACCTAATCTGCAAAAGCACATTCAGCCCACCTAAAGAAATGAGAAGTGGGTTTTGTGATAAACTCTGAGGAGCCAACACTCACACTGATCTCCATGTGCCTGAACCTGCAGACATTCCTGAAGCAGCGGCCCTCCTTCCACAGCGTGCAGATAGTTTCATTGCCCAAAGCGGCTTCACAGTGCCTGAAGGGACAGTTGTCTCCCTGTAACCCAATCGAAACCAAGAGAGGAAAATGAAATAGTACAGCCTGAGAACTGGCCATGCTTTGAGCTCATTTGTAGCGAGTTGCTCTATTGTACAATGCAATTAGTTATGAAGTTTGCTGAAGACCAGTAATACTTCTACTTATTCTACCCATTCCTCTTAACTTCAGAACTGAAAGAAAGAAAAAATGAAGGAAAAAACCCAAGCAGACCTTTTTACAAGTGGAATAGAAGTAGAAATAGCAATCATTTTCTTTAATCGACATGCTGGACCAGCGCACAGAAGCAGTTCTGGTCTCGGGGATCTCTGTGCAGCTCTTCCTGTGCTTCTCAAAGAGCTGGCTCGTGCTTTCTTGGACTGAAAGTCTTCTACAGTCTTGATCAGTGAAATCTTCTTTTGAAAAGGAACCCTAAGCAAAACACCAAAAAGCAGAAAAGCATGAGGAATGCCCACCCGTCTTCCCAGCTTTGTTCTCTTCATTCAATCAGTCTCTCAGGAGCAGTTGTTTCAAAACATTGCCCTCCTCAACACTGGTCAAACTCTAGTAACATCACCCTGACTCAGCACGGAGTCCCTGGGCTGCACGGCTGCAAGCCCTCCAATGGAGCCCCTCCTTCAACACCACGAGTGACAGCAGTGAGTAACCCCAACACATTTGTCTGACCGCTGCAGGTCTTCAAGCTCAACCACCTGGACAACCTCAGCAAATACAGTGATCTTCAAAGCTTTGCAGTTCACTTCTCCTGTAGGCCGAACCAACACTGAATCCGTGAATTAATTAATTATAACAGGTTAGGAAGAATTTTCCTCCTCACTTTGCCTATGTCAAATTCTGTAAGTTGGAATTTCTGGTCTTCAAGGATTCTTCACCTTTGAAGAATCCACAAAAACCATCCTCCGTCTTTATTACCTGTACAGCAAAAGCATGCCAGTGCGTATCAATACACAAATCCACACACATGTGCCTGTATACTGTAACTCAGCACTGCATGGAGCTGCAGCACGATCTGCTCAGCCACAACAAGGGTTTGGGTTGGTTCATTTTTTTTTTTCTTTTCTGATGTAAAAATCAAATATTTTGATATTTTAGATTTGTTTTGTTGTTGTATTTTTTAAGGTACCAAATGCAGTAAAACCTGCAACCAGGCCAGACAGAAGATCAAATTCAAGTGATTCAGAACTCTTTCATTAAAGTGCTGCACATTTCTGAGCTAAGCATTTCCGATAGTCAATATAGGTTGGAACCTTTTACTCACACAGACACTAGTGAATTTTCGAGGAAATTTTTTTTTTTTTTTTTTTTTTTTTTCAGGGAATTTCCCCAAATCTAAACTAAAGAGAGGAGAAGTCGGGTTCTCAAGTTAGTTGCTGGATTGACTGCATGACAAAGGGAACAAAAACAGCACTTAAGGACAAAGTTCCCTTCCCTCCTCCAATACTGATAGAAATGCTGCCTTTTTACCTTTAGTACCTTCACAACTGATTGGCAGATTCCTACGTTCCTAAAGACCTCAATGCTGCTCAGCACAGACACCAGGCACCAACTGTCACTGGACTCTGCACCGTGGAACACGCACACAGCTCAGCACTTCTGTTTCCTCACAATTGGAAGGGTTCTGGAATTGGGAGCATGAAGCGGACTAGAAATACCTCACATCCCTCTGCTCCTTACAAGCCCTTCCATTTTAAAACAAGATAAGCCCAGACACATCTGTTAGCACAGCAGCCCAAATGCTAACCAGAACACACAGTGTGTAACACCGAAAGTACCAGTTTAATGCCATGCCACAAACCCTATTTAATGGTGCAGGTGACCGCCCCTATCAGATACCCATGACCTCCATGACTCCAGCTCTGGTGCACGCAGGCACCACCTGCCCAATACCCAACATCTCCCCCCTCTTTATCATCTCCAGCCCCTGTAAAGGTTCCCCTGCATACTCCCTGTTACCCCAAAGGTGATTTGCACATTTAAGGCTATTCCGCAAATGAATCAATCATTAAACATATGCGAAAAACAATGAAACTGTCATAATAACATACCAAAGAGATGCAGCTGCAGTGACTACAAACCTGAAAGCACACAACAGCAATCTGCCTAAAAATTGTGAAATGCTGTATGGCAACACTTAGTCAACTTGTAGAGAACGGTGCATTCAAGTTCAAGATAACAGCACAGTACACAATGGAGTTACAACTTCTCCAAGTTCAATGTAACACTATTGTACAGAATCTTCGTGGCAATCCAGTTCTGTCCAGTGTGCATTATAATGTCACACTCCATAACCAAATAAGAAGACAAAAACATATTGGCTGTGCAGAATCCTTCTGAATGTCCACCACTGGGGGACTATCCAGGAACAAGGTCTCCCCCGCTCACGAACTATCAGTCCGGCATGAAGGCTGGATTCCCAGTTCGGACCTTCAGGCACATTGGGAGCAACGCTGTCTCATGTGCCGTTACCAGCACCCGCTGCCCAGTGCTGACGTCAAATCACTGGCTGCACTGGAGACATTAACCAAGGAGACGTTGACCAAAACCGGTGCTGAGATGTTCGGATCCTCACGGTGCTCAGGATGGCTCGTCATTTGGTGCCGGCTTAACCCAACGTGCCGTCAGCCAGCAGGGCCCACTTGGGGTCCCGACACAGACGTGTTTCCTGCCCTTGACAAGGAGTGGCATAGGGTCTGGGAGCCACGGCCCTCCGTCGGGTCTGATCAGGACCTGACCTATTGGTGTCCATTCGGTCAGCTGATGGTCTCCCATCCGATTCTCTTACGCAGGAGGAGAGCGTGTGGGCACAGCTCAGGCCCCTCCAGCCCTCCCCCCTCTTTAAGCGCACAAAGACGCCCCTTCAAGGTCTGATGTGCACACTCCATAATAGCCTGGCAGGTGCTGCTGCCAGGAATACCGAAGGTATGCTTAATGCCGCAAGCTGTGCACCAGCGTCCAAAACATGCATTTCTATATGCTGGGTCATTGTCAGTCTTAAACTCATGAGGTGCACCCATGACAGCGATGGCCATGCACAACGCTTTTATGTAATGCATGGCGGTCTGTCCAGATTGTGCCACAGCCCAGAGAAAACCACTGCAAGTGTCAGTTGTGACATGCAAGTGACGGAAACACCCAAACTCTGGGAAGTCTGTGACATCCATCTGCCAAACCTCATTTGGTCTCAAACCTCTGGGGTTCACCCCTGCAGGAAACAGGTTAGCCATAACTCCCGCTCCTCCTTGGCCAATTCAGTTAACTAAGAGCACCAAGGGTGGGTAGCAGCTTCTGCGCTTCTTTGTCCCCTGCAAAAGCTCACAGAACTCCATGCTGGCTTTCTCTAATGCTGACCGACTCACACAGTGAGAAGCTCCGTCAGCCAGACCTCTCCGCATCATCCACATAATAAGCAGATTGAGGTCCTCATCACACACTCTGTGCCATCTCTTGTCAGCATGTCCTGTCCCATTCCTGGCTCTCCACCAGGACTGTAATGCTGGGGTGAGCAACACTGGGCACTGTCAGTGTGTTTTTCTTGCAAGCATCTTCCAGGGAAACACGTGCAGGCGTTCCCCACTCCTGGCCGTATCTCTGCAGTGCTGGGTCCTGTGTGAGCAGAGTTCTCTGCCCCAGAAGCCAAGTCACTGCTGTGCAGAGCTCAGCCTCGGGTGAACGTGCTCCTGAGTTTGTCCAAGTGCAAGGACAACCTTCTCTTTGCCCTTTAGGAGCACCTCTGGTGCTGATGGGTGCTCTGCTCTCAGCAACCACCCAAATAATGTTGTTTCCATCAAATACTGCAGCCACATGGGGTTGGTGTTCACCACGTCGTACATCAAAGTTTGGGACATCCGGGACTCAGCGCGCTGCATCCGCACCCTGATGTATGTAGTGGAAAGAGTGGCTGTGGGGGACTGTGGGCAGCTCTGGCTTTGCAGAAGATGGTGTGAGGAACTCCTGGGGTCCCACAGGCTGGAAACAGAGCCCAGCTGTTTTAGGATCAGTTCCTACAGCTGTAGGAAACAGGGAGGCTTAGGGAGATCTTGGAATGGAATCTGTGGGGACCCTCTGCAGCAAAGGCTCAAAGGAAAGGACCTGGAAGAGCTTTTCAGCCCATCCTGGGGGTGGCCAAGAGCACCAGCCAGAAGGGATGGGGATTCTCTTTTTTGCTTCAACTAATATGCCACAGGAAGACGACCACATTAACCCAGCTGTATTTGTTGTTGTTGTTTATCTACAGCATGAAGCATTTCCCTTGGAAAGTCTCTGCTGCCACTCATCGTACAACAGATGTAAGCACAGCACTTGGCACCTAGCAGTGCTGTGAAGGGTTGGAAAGGCAGCGCATCATTGTGCTGAGGGCCAAGAGACGGTTCAGACAACAGAAGCATTTGTCCACATTTCTGACATGAAGGCTGTCGCCTCCCAATCCGGCGACAAATCAAGGCTGCTGTGTGAAAGTACCGTGCCTCCGCACACGGGAACGGACAGGACTCACACACAGTGTGTAACACCGAATGTACCAGCTTAATGCCACGCCACAAACCTACCCAATGCCCAACAGGGGGGACCAGTCAATGCTGCTCATCAGCCATCAACCCCGGATGCTGGAGAAGGCAGACCATGTTGTGGTGCTGGAGCATGACACCATGGCTGAGATGGGGACACCCACCGAACTGAGGACCCGCGGTGGACCCTACAGCCGGCTGCTGCAGCACTGAGGACCACAGTGCACCTGGAGTGGGATGCGATGGGACATGGGGAGCTGTGGCTGTCTCCGCTCCCCGCTGCAGGATGGGAAGAGTGGGATGCTCTGGGATTTGTATGGAATAAAGTGGAGATGTTTTGTAGAGGAGCAGGTTGGGATGTGGGGTGTGGGCAGCTCAGCCTCAGTGCATGGTTGGTTATGGAAGCTGGGTGTCTGCCCTCAGAATGTGGCTGTGGCAGCACTGTGGGTTATGGGGGGGAAGCACAGCTCAGCCCAATACTGGATGAACTTTCCAGTCATGTCTTCATGCCAAAGCGTTGCAGATAGCACAGGGAGTGCAAAGGGGAGGAGGAGAGCAGCAGTGTGAAATGGAGCAATGGGCAAAGAGTGTGGGGTGGGGGGAGGAGGGATGAGGGGAGGTCCCCTCATCCACCCAAAAACCAAGCACGGCACAGAGCAGAATGCAGGCAGGCTGAGCACAGAACAGCCCAACACTTTATTTCACAAGAAGCAGCACAGGAAAAGCATAACAGCATAGGAAGCAGAGGGAGATGTGAGAGGTAGAGGGGATGGGGCTGTGTTCATCACCGACCCCAAATGCTCGTGTGGCCAGTTTGCCCCTTGCAGGCTGAAGCACAGCACTCAGACGGTTTGGTTACTTCCTGTGTGAAGAAGAAGAGATGGTGTCCCATAGGGCCACGTTCACATCCCAACCCTCAGCTCCCTGCAGAGTCCCAGCCCAGCCCTGGTGCAGCACCACAAGGAGCACAAGGAGCACAGGGACCCCTTCCAACCCCCAGCCCCACACCGCAGCTGTGCTCGAGTTGCTGGTTCCACCTTCCTGGCCTGTAAGGTAAGAAGAGCCATTGTCTCAGCCCAGTTTGTAGGAGGGAGGCAAGGTTCTTTGATATACATATACCTGGTGCGGGAGTAAGAAACAACGGTTCAAACATTGGTCCGACCAGTTTATTACAAGACTTTATCAGGGAGATGGGGAAGGGGAGGACGGACGCTATTATGGTGTAGGGTGATGGGGAAGGGAATGCAGTAAAAATATGAAATAGAAGCAAGGAGTTTCTGTAGGAAGCAAGAGGGAGATATTCACCACCATGGATCCATCGAGGTTTGTAGTTCAGTCATTGGTCTTCAGTCGTGGTGGGTCGTCAGGCGTTGTTCTGTTAATGGTGACCGCGATGACAATTTCCAATGGTAGCACCAACTTATTTATATGTCCAAAGTGGTCAAGTCAGCTCTCTTTGGAGTGACAGCTCGAATCCAAAGTAGTTGAGTCAGCACTCCTTGGAATGGAAGCTTCTGGCTCTGGGATCTTAGCAGAAATTCCTTTGTTCCCATCTTCTGAGCCTTGCCAGCAGATAAGAGGGAGCAGGGATACCCATCCGCATCCTGTTTTTCACAGGGCACGATGGCTTCATTACCCAGTTTTCCCACACCAAGCTGGAGCTATTTAGTCCCGGGCCAGATCTTCCACTCATAAACAGTCCTGAGCACTCTTCTGGAGGCAAACAGCTCTGAAGGAAGGTGCTTTCAAATATTCAAATACCCAAAAAGTGATATTGATTGTCACACGGTATCACCCATTACTTGCCACTTCAATAAATCATTGAGAGTCTTCTCACAAGAAACACCTCAGGAAGCAAGCTTGGAGCCAGAAAACAAGGAAGGACTCTCACAGCCATGAGCCCCAGCCCTGTTCTTGCTGTGGGGCATGGAGCAGCTTTGAGCACCAGGAAGGGGAACCCTGGGAGAAATCGGGGACCTCAATGCTGCCCTGGCACTGGGCAGAGGTGGGGGACAGCGCTGCCCTCATCACTCACTGGGCGCCGTGTTGTAGCCTTTCTCCTTTTTCCCTGCAGACAGAGAGATGCATCAGCACAGGTTCACATCACAGCCAGGCTGAGGGCTCCTGAGGGAGCCTCAAATCCCCCCACAGCCCCCACTGTCCTCCTACACCCCTCCACTTTTACCTGCATGGCGTCTGTAGATGATGAATCCAACGCCAGCCATGATGGCAATGGCCACAACGGCGACAACCACCCCCACCACGTTGGGCACCAGGCTGGACTGTGACCGCTCTGGGGGAAGGCAGAGCAGTCAGCAGGGGAAGGGGCAGCCCAGAGCCCCCAAGCCCCACATCCCCTCACTCACCCTATGAGTAGAGGCTGGGTTAGGGCAGGCTGGCATGCTCCACGCTGCACTGGTACTTGTCCCCGTCCCCAGGCACCGCGTCGATGGTGACCAAGGTGTGGTAGGTGCCGTAGCTGTTGGGCACGATGCCCCCCGAGTGGGTGTCCTGGCCCAGCACCATGCTGTCCTTCATCCAACTGACGGCGATAGGCTGTGGGTAGAAGCCGTGAGCGTGGCAGGACAAGGTCAGGATCCCGTCGGCCTTCTTCCCCCACACTCACACCTCGGGTTGCTCTGAAGGTGGGCGGCAGTGAGGGCCGGGCTGAGCTCCCCACGCTGAGCCCCCGCCCTACCTGCAGTCTCACACCGCAGGCCCCCCCTCACCTGTCCTCCCCAGCTCTGCCTTCCCGTTCTCTACATGTCTCTGCAGCCACTGCACACAGGTTTGCTCCAGGTAATGTTTCCGTCTCTCAGCATAACCAGGTTCCTCCCACGCTCTCTTGGTAGGAACTGCCTCTGGAACCGCTGCAGTAAACATCATCGTGTCTTTGTCGAAGGCAATGAAGTCTCTCCCATCATAGCCATACTGATGATAGCCCCGGGTGGTGCCGTCCTCGAGGATGTCACAGCCCAACATCCGCTGCCATGTGTGAGACCCTGAAACACAGCCAGGCAGGGGTTGATGGGCCCCTCCAGCTCCAGGGGACCCACTGTACTGGGGATGGGGTTGGGGTCCCCCAGGGTCGAGCTCGGTGGGGCTGTGACGGGCAGCCACGGGATGGTGCCGCCGGGCAGGACCAGCCCTGGGGGGTGCGGGCAGCAATGCACCATGGAGCCCCATCCCACAGCATGGAGCCGCGGTGCCAGCTGTGCTTACCGCCGCTCTGGTTGTGGCGCCGTGCCGCATTGACCAGGCTCACGCGGCTATTCTGCTCATTGCTCAGTGCTCTCTGGGTGTTCCTGTCCCAGTACTCGGGATCCACAGCTCCAGGTGCCTTCATCCACTCGGTGCAGGGCACGTAGCTCCAACCAGAGCTGTTGTAGTGCACGAAGATTTCGCCATCCACGTACCCCACTTCAAAGAACCAGGGCTGCTCGGGGCTGGATTCCGTCATCCCTATTTCCAAGTACCGCATGGAGTGGAGCTCTGCGGGGTCGGAGCGCGGCGACCCCCCCTTTTTTATTAATTAGCAAGCTACTGCCTATAGAATAACAACACTACTTATATTAATAACATAACCATTATAACTCAATCAAGGCCTCGATTGACAATACTCTAGATGTGAAAAAAGAGACAAGTCAAACACAGCATAACAACATTACTGTTAAACCTACTAAAAAGAACAAACACGTTTGCTCTGCAACCTAAGTTTCTGCAACCTGGAAATAAATCCATGAGGGTCCCATTGTGTTCACATGTCACTAGTTAGGAAAAGTCTTCAACTTTCATATACTCTGATATATTGATTTTTAATGGCCACTAACTATTGTGCAACAAATGCTTTTAGGATGCTCATAACCATGCCTTTGAGCTAATAATTGATAATTGAACTTTATGAAGTTGCATGTCAGATAGAACCAGTTTTAGAGGACAAATGTGCTGGAGTATCACTAGGGGCATTATTACTTATTGACCCTTGAGAAACAGCAAACCGTGTTGGTAGTGGCTGCGACAGGCGGTGCCAGCAGGGCCTTCCCTGCTTCAAAGTGCACCTTTCCTCTCCGACCCATCACAGATTCTCTCCTGCATTCAGGGTCTGAAGGATTTCTTCCAGTTGTACACCATATCCGCATGGCCAGTGCGTGATACAGAGCCCAGGTGGAACAGCTGCCTGGAAAACAGAATAAACTATCAAATTTAGTTCTATTAGTATGCACTTTTGTCTCAAGTGATGCATGGTCATATTTTTAAAATCCCAATTAGTTGGGTGTAAGAGACGTATCCATTCTACGATACAGGGTCATCCCTTTGCCTGGGATTCCTTTCCAGGTTTTGTCTTTGCAAATTAAGAAAAGCTAATTAATAGGCTAATAACATCATGAGTGAGCAGTACTAACATACTAAAAGAGCTATTCCCATAGATTACAGCACTGATTACATCAAATCCTTTCTTTAACACACATTTGATCTATGGATAATGCCTAAAATTCTAATTCTTGAGACTGCATTGGTAACACTGAAAATCACACACTATGTCAAACCATTACTAATATTATTTATAACACCGCAAGTTACAAAGCAATTCCACTAGGAAAGAAACACACAACACAGTTACTATAAAGGCTGGATGCTATTTTCTGCCTTGAGATGAGACCAACAACGTATTCTGGTGGTGTTAGTAACAACCGCACAAGATTAGAAGTGTCTAGTGTCATATGAGTATCCTCAGTGAAAATCCATTGAATGATTTGCTTAGAAGCTTCAGATCGTTTCCCATAGTCAGTCACAGTCTTACCAGCCTGCTGTAACAATTTCCAATGATGCACTTCCCACCGAGCAGCTCCCTGCTGATCGTCTATCAGCGGGCAAGCGAGCTGAAACACAGCTTGACACGGTCCCTCCAATATCATGTCTCTAATGACTCCAGACCAACGCAAAGGTGGAGGATCGCTACATGTGGGGGGGAATCGCATAGACAGGGGCTGTAAAGACATCGGTGAAACGCTCAAAGAGACTGATGCCTCCTTCGTACGCAGTTCTAAGTCCTGCAGCTCCTCAGTTAATGTTTTATTATGTTTCACCAACGCTTTCTCATTCCCACCATTATCCGAGTCGCTTTCACTCTCAGGAGCTTCTTGCTGCTCTGCACACCCCTCAGCCCCCCCCCACCGCACCTTCCTCACCAGCCAAAACCGGATCTGCCAGAGACGTTGAAGAGGTCGAGGACGGGGGATTATTCGGGGCTTCTGCGGCAGCCCTGACTTGTGAGGCTGATGAGCAAACGGAGTACGAAACTCCTGGTAACAGGGAGTCAAGTTCTGACCTTGACTGAGCACTAGGTCCGGATAGAGCTTGTACCACAGCAGCAGCAATCTGCCGCTCGGCTTGCATATTCTTCAGTGTATTTATTTTGTATTCCTTATTTTTGGAGATAACAAAGTCCCACATATGGTCGACTATTTCTCAACATTCGGCTACAGTGAACATCAGTGCCACCTCCTGAAGGTGTCCATTCATATGAGCCCATTTTACCAGCTTGGATATGCATTTAGGAGATACCTGCTCCCCTGTCTTAGAGAGAATACATTTGAGCAGTTCCTCCACAGCTTCCCACAACATCGTGGATGGCAGAGAACGGGATGGTACCCCGATGAGAGGTGAGTGCCATCCCCCCCCCCCCAGTTCTTTATTGCCCCCACCTCATTATTTGTGGTTCCTATCCCTTTATTTTGTTCTCTCCCCCATGTTTGTGCCCTCACTCTGTGTTTATTTTGCTCACCCCCCCTTCGCCCCCGCAATTTTTTCAAACCAGCTTCGTCTGCACCAGCAAGCACCTGCGGGACCCTGAAGCTGGTGGGGGACGTGGGGACCCCCCTGAGAGGGGAGAGCACGAGAGCCGCTTGGACTGGGAGCAGGAGCCGGAGCCTGAGGAGTGGGGGAGGCGAGAGCAGGATGGGCAGAGGGGCAGGGGGCGTGGGCAAAGCTGTGGGTGAGTCAGTGATGTATGGGTGCATCTGTTGTGGGGTGGTGCTGAATGGGGTGGAAGCTGTGCTGACCTCACCCCCCCACAGCTGTGCCTTTGTCACTTACAAGAAGATGGAATCAGCTGACCAGGCTCTGGGGATCCCTGGGTGAGCTGGGGGGCACTGGGGGGGCACAGAGACGGTGTGGGGGTGCCAGCAGTGCTGAGTCCCTGCCCCCATCCTGTGCCCCAACAGCCGTAAAAAACAGTGCCAAGGGCTCACACCGCGACAAGCGGGCGCAGGTGGTGTACAATGAGGACCTCTTCGGGGGGCAATAAAGGTTTAGTGCACACAGCAGTGGTGTGGCAGGGTGACAATGGGACAGCGGGAGAACGGGGATGGGGGAACTGTGTGACACGGGGAGCTGCAATGGGGGAGGCTGAGTGGTGACCAGCTGCACACACACCTGTAACTGAACTGCCAGCCTCACCTGGCTGTGGTGCTGAGCATGCTGGGCTGCCTGGCCCTGCTCTCAGCAGCACTGTGTCCTCCCTCCCAGCCCCCACAATTCCACTGATTCAGTTATGTCTGTTAGAGAGATTCACACTGCATGGAATGTGCCACGGCCAATAGCAACTGAAGGCTTCAGAGCCAAATTAGTGTGAGGAGGCCGTGCTGGAGCTCATCTCTTCCATGGAGCTCATAACAGCAGCACAGCAGTAACCCTGGTGGCAGCAGCACCAGGATGTTGCTGGAGCAGCACTCCTGGCTCCCCTCCTGCTCCCTCCAAGAGCTGCAGGCAGACGTACAGCACTGCTGTCCTGTGCCAGGTTTATTTAAAAACACAGCTGAGAGCCGCCGGCATAAACAGAGGAGCCTGACTACGTTCATACAATATCTTAAATAGAAGGCAAATACAAAAGGAAAAGATAAAATATTTACAGTAACAGTGGCAGACACGACATGGGCACAGTCCCACCCAGAGTCAGCAGAAAACCACTCAATACCCTGCTGAAGCACAGAGTCACCACGGCGTCCTCCAGCAGGGCCAGGGCTGCACTGTGCCCACAGCAGGGCTGGGATGGCTGCACTCTGAACTGATACAAGCGAAGCGCACACGTGTTGGCTTCCAGAAATCATCAGCACAGCATCGCGCTCTGCCAGCAAACAGCACTGGAAATCCAGCAAAAGAGAAAGGGGGGAATAACGCAGCAGTGGCGTGCAGCTCCCACTTCTCACACTGCTGCTGCATCACTGCTGATAACTGGAAAGCAGGGAGCACCCCCCGCCTTGGTGGCACATTTGGTCCAAAACACCAGAATAATTCTGCTCCCTCCCACCCCCACATTGTCATTAAGTTGCCTTAAAGGATTCAAGTCATAAACAAAAGCATACACCAAAAAAACTCAAGAGCTGGCAGAACTCCAGGCTAGACATGGGGACTGCCCGAGAAATGGGAGCACCGAAGAAGCTTCCAGCTGCACCCAACGCTGAGCATGGCCAAGGGAGGAGGAAGGAAGGAGCTTGAGGTTGAAGCCTTCAGAGCGTCACTGAATCAGGAGATCAATTGCCAGGCACTGCAGCACACAGATGGACGTCCTTCTGGGCTGTCACAGAACTGCTTTGTCCTCTTGCTGCTGAAAGGAGCCAACCAGGATCAGGGAATGGATGCACAGGGCCTCAACTCTGACCAGCAGGAAAACTCAGGACAATGGAATGCAGTCTGCCAATCTTTTACCAGTTCAGCTGTGCTTTAAGACTCATTATTGTGAAGCCTCCTTTAGTAAAGTATCACCCTGGGGTATCCAACCAAAAAGAAAAGGTTTTTATTAAATTAAAGGGTTTTTTTTTGTTGTTGTTGTTTTTTTGTTTTTTTGGTTTTTTGTTTGTTTGTTTGTGTTTTTTGTTTTTTTTTTTAACATACTATAATAACTACTACGCAGTTCAACAGTCAGTCATCTCAGAAAGTTCACGAAGGAAATCATCCTCATCCTTCTCCAGGTCCAAGTCAATTTCTGCTTCCATTTCCCCTCCTGAGATTTCCGAGATGAACTTTTCAGTGTCATCTTCTACAGCCTTGGTGAGCAGGCTGACCTCCGGCAGGGCTGGAGCAGCAGTCTGGGAAGGAGGAAGACAAAGTCAAAGAAAGGAAGACAAAGTCAAAGAAAGACAAAGATTGCTCAGGAGATCCTTCCTCTGCAGTGCTTCTCCTTCAGCACTGCTGATCCTGAACCCAACACGGGGGCTAAGGGGCTCCTGAAGGATGTTAACAACCACGTGAAGGCTGCAGAGCACCACAGGTCTTTTTAACAATGCAGCATTAATGGACAAATTCCTTCACACCACAAAGGAATCACAGGGCTGCAGAGCATTGTGCGCACACTGCCATTCATCCAGCATCCTGCACAAAGCGACTGCTTTGAAAGGAAACCTGCAGAACATTTCAGTTCTCCACACTTTCTGCAGCAGTTGTATCTCAGTATCAGCCTGACCAGGACAGCACTGACACTTCTTCCCCTCCTTACCAAAGCTGCTTTTTTAGCTGGAGGCTCCTCTTCTTCAGTGCTCGTTTAAATCAGCACAGTGCTAGAGCTGTTACATACCACATTCTATTTGAGCAACAGAAAGTCATTCCTGTTCCCCTACACAACATCCACCCACAGTCTGATTTCATTGAACACGAAGCCATCGTGACCTTTTTGTATCCAGTGCTCCCACCTTAACCTCACAAGTTGTACCTGGTGCCAGCAGGGTTACTGCCTCACTGCCAGATACAATCAGATCAATTCTGAGTTTGAGGAGTGCAAAGCTGTCTGGGAAAGCCATTGAAAGTATCAGGATTGTGAAACATGGCTGCAGCTCTTCACCAAAGGCAGGAAGGTAGGAATGCACTCATGATGGTGGCACATGGTGAGCAGTGAGACATGAGAACATGTGAAGAAATTGTGTCACTGTGTCCATCTACAGAAGGGACTCACCTCTGCGGGTGCAGAGACAGCTTTGGGAGCAGCCCTGCTCCATTCCACAGTCTTTTCCTCTTCTCTTCCAGGTGCTTTAAAACAAGGAAAAAGAAAATCACTTGGTCAACAGCAAGCATAGAAAGAAACCTGAGTGCCAGTGTTTCCTCCATGTGCTTATTTCCTCACATTCAATAACAAAGAACACGAGAGAGGCGACATCTCGCAGTCCATACAGTATCCAAGCTCTTCCCTCCTTCACATGCTGTCTCTTCACGAAGCCTCTCTCACCTGCCCAATGAATAACTCACCCCCCTGACCTTTCTGACAGAGGTTGGCCCCCATGTTAAAAACTCAATCCATGCTTTACAAACACATTTACATATTAAAACAAGCAACACGCCAAAGATGAAGATAACCTTGGCGTCAACACACAGAACATGCCACACCAAAAACATGGCAGAAAGAAAGTACAGGAGAAACTGAATTACAAAACCTCACAGCGAATGAATTTTCCAGAATGAAGCAGGCAGACACCACGGATTCAATGGAAAAACACATGGATGGACATCCTGGCACTTCCTGCCTTTGCATGTTGTAAGAAACAGCCCAGGCAATTCTAAGCAAACTCCATTTGCTTGACAGGGGAAGCACTTCAGCAGAGCAGACAGTGAAACACCTCGTTACCTGCTGGCTTTGCGTTCTGCTGCATCCGCAGGGCTTTCTCCTGCTTGATTTCTTCCAAGCTTTTAATATGCATTTCTTCCAATCGCTTGATTTTACGCGGTGGCTCTTCCAGTTTCACGTTACCAGGCTCAGGTGGAGGGAAAATTCTCTTCTTCTTGCGCTTATCCTTAGATCTCTTCTCAGTAAGAACCTCTTCTACTTTTTGCTTCTCTTCTTCCAGTCGTCTCTTCTTCCAGATCTCCCCTGCTGGCTTGGCACCCTTCTCTGTCATCATCAAGAAAGGAGAAGCATAAGGATTACAAGAAATTCCAACGAGAGCTCAAGTTTCCAGATTTGTCATAATATTACAGAATATACGTGTTCCCAACAACAACGCTCCTGAGAAAGAATAAGCAGAAAGCCTAGAGAATCTGTGCAGCAAACACCGATGACCATTTACCTCTCCTTGGTGCTCTGTCAACCTCGATCTTCTTCCCCAGCCTTTCTACGAGGCTGCGCTTCAGCGGAAGGCCACTGACATCAGCTACAGAGAGAAAACAACATTCCTAAGATAATTCCTTTGGAGAAAGATTTTTACAAGTCAACCACAAACTTTGGTTTCTCCAAGTGTATGTTCTCAAATTCACCTTTCAGCTGCTACACTTGTGTGCCACTTGGAGTCATCACAGACCCACGACACACTTTCCTCCCTCCTGCTTCAGCAGTGCCCTCCCATTTACGTGGAGGCAGCCAAACAGCAGCTCACAAGCAGCCCTTACCTACAGAGGATTTCCGTTTTCCAGGTTTATCAGCAGTATTCGGTTGACTCACAGGCACCTCCCCTAAAACAAAGAAAAACAAAGTGCTTATTTGACAGAAACCAACAGAATTACTGTCTTGTCATCCCATTTCCCACCCAAAACAAATACAACCATAAGACACCACTTTGACAGCCCTGACACAAAATAATATTGCAACTGTAATGCACTCAGGGTAAGTCCCAATTGTAATTTCTCCATTCCACTTAGGAGCCACCAAATGGAAGCAAAGGTACTCATCATTACCCTGCTTTGCAGGCAGCATCACAGTGCTGACCAGTGTCCGCACATTCTCCTTCTTAGGCACACGAACAATCTGAGATTTGAGCCGATGAGCAGGAGCTCCTGAAGGTCCTTCTGATCCAAGTGTTTTTATTCCAGCATTCAAACTGTCATCTGGGAATACAGAGCAGTAAATGAGACTGAGGGACAGAGGCACACGCTGAGGACCACAGCTCTGCAAACTGCCTCCTGCTCAGAAGCATGCAGAACAAACCCTGTCAGCTCTCCTAACAGCTAAGAGCACCATGGACCTGATGTCTGTCTGCTGCCCTCCTTTCATCCTTCTGGATACTAAAAGTAGGCTTTATCCCTTACTTTATCCCATCCATATGACATTAGATTCCTCTATCAGCAAATGTGGCTTTCACCACTGGTTGAAAAGATGCACATACAGGCACTTAAACTCCATGCTGTGGCCTCGTCTTGCTCTAATGATGTAAACAAAGGAGTTTACCTTCCTAATCTGAAAGGCACATGAAGTTACAAGGTAGGAACAAGATCATGGAAATAGCTGATTCCATTCAGCAACCCTATGTTCTGTTGTGTTTGTACAATGAATTGCTTTGGAGTTAATTGGCAAGTGCTTCTGATTAATCCTGGAATACCTTGTTTTGTATCAGCATCAGATTTTGTAGTGGAAATTATCTGCAATCCAAGATGGTTTTCTTCAGCTGGTTGCTGGACAGGTGTTTTTGTTTCTTCTCCCTTCTTAGAAAGCTGGTCTGTACAAGCAAAGGAAAAATCAGTCTCTTCAGTTATGCGGTAGGAATTCAATCAGATTATCCACTGCGCAAATATGGCAGGCAAGGCTGAAAACCCACACAGATAAATGCTGAGTCTCCACTTGCCCATCCAAATGGCTTCTCTGTGAACAAAGAAATCCCCCCCTACACAACATTCATCTCCCTGACACCCAGTAAAAGCTTAAATGCAGGAGAACAACCTGCAAGGCAAAGGCCACAGGAGCAGAGAGAAGCTGAGCATGCAAGATAAAACTGAGGTATCAGAAGCACACAAAGTTCAGCTCTGAACCTATCTATCAGCTCACAAGTGAACGTTACCTGGCATTCTTTATGACACTATACCCACCTGTGAGTAATAGAGTTAATCTTTCGTACCTAAAAAAGACAAACTCACTTTGGCTTGGTGGAAAGAAAACCCCATTGAGGTAACGTCCCTTGGTGTGATGGAAGGCACAGTTGGATTTCTGGCAGCCTCCTGGCTGGTTCTCCCAGTAGCAGGAAATCATGCTGCGTTTTTTCTGAAGACAGAAAGGAAGAAGAGCTGATGGTAACGTGGACCTAAGATCTGCAAAGGGAGACTGAGCTCCAGATGGTGCCAGTGAGCAGACTGCCACAAAGCAGCACTCAAACACCACTCTGAAGAGTGCGCAGGCTGGGAGCACCAGGCTCACTGAGCTTTCCTAGCATTCTGTGGGTGAGGACACCAGTTTAGAAGGGGTTAAACTAACACACCTTGCAGAATGCTTGTCTGATTGATGTGGTTCTTTAGTATCTGTTGATAGAACACTGTTGGTATCAACTACAAGAATATTCTGCTATGATATACCAATGCCATTGAGCTCTCTTCCCTCTGCTTCCTCCCCTATTCTTAACCGTAGGAACCATCATCATTTCAAAGCAAATGAACCTAATCTGCAAAAGCACATTCAGCCCACCTAAAGAAATGAGAAGTGGGTTTGGTGATAAACTCTGAGGAGCCAACACTCACACTGATCTCCATGTGCCTGAACCTGCAGACATTCCTGAAGCAGCGGCCCTCCTTCCACAGCGTGCAGATGGTTTCATTGCCCAAAGCGGCTTCACAGTGCCTGAAGGGACAGTTGTCTCCCTGTAACCCAATGGAAACCAAGAGAGGAAAATGAAATAGTACAGCCTGAGAACTGGCCATGCTTTGAGCTCATTTGTAGCGAGTTGCTCTATTGTACAATGCAATTAGTTATGAAGTTTGCTGAAGACCAGTAATACTTCTACTTATTCTACCCATTCCTCTTAACTTCAGAACTGAAAGAAAGAAAAAATGAAGGAAAAAACCCAAGCAGACCTATTTACAAGTGGAATAGAAGTAGAAATAGCAATCATTTCCTTTAATTGACATGCTGGACGAGCGCACAGAAGCAGTTCTGGTCTCGAGGATCTCTGTGCAGCTCTTCCTGTGCTTCTCAAAGAGCTGGCTCGTGCTTCCTTGGACTGAAAGTCTTCTACAGTCTTGATCAGTGAAATCTTCTTTTGAAAAGGAACCCTAAGCAAAACACCAAAAAGCAGAAAAGCATGAGGAATGCCCACCCGTCTTCCCAGCTTTGTTCTCTTCATTCAATCAGTCTCTCAGGAGCAGTTGTTTCAAAACATTGCCCTCCTCAACACTGGTCAAACTCTAGTAATATCACCCTGACTCAGCACGGAGTCCCTGGGCTGCACGGCTGCAAGCCCTCCAATGGAGCCCCTCCTTCAACACCACGAGTGACAGCAGTGAGTAACCCCAACACATTTGTCTGACCGCTGCAGGTCTTCAAGCTCAACCACCTGGACAACCTCAGCAAATACAGTGATCTTCAAAGCTTTGCAGTTCACTTCTCCTGTAGGCCGAACCAACACTGAATCCGTGAATTAATTAATTATAACAGGTTAGGAAGAATTTTCCTCCTCACTTTGCCTATGTCAAATTCTGTAAGTTGGAATTTCTGGTCTTCAAGGATTCTTCACCTTTGAAGAATCCACAAAAACCATCCTCCGTCTTTATTACCTGTACAGCAAAAGCATGCCAGTGCGTATCAATACACAAATCCACACACATGTGCCTGTATACTGTAACTCAGCACTGCATGGAGCTGCAGCACGTTCTGCTCAGCCACAACAAGGGTTTGGGTTGGTTCATTTTTTTTTTTTCTTTTCTGATGTAAAAATCAAATATTTTGGTATTTTAGATTTGTTTTGTTGTTGTATTTTTTAAGGTACCAAATGCAGTAAAACCTGCAACCAGGCCAGACAGAAGATCAAATTCAAGTGATTCAGAACTCTTTCATTAAAGTGCTGCACATTTCTGAGCTAAGCATTTCCGATAGTCAATATAGGTTGGAACCTTTTACTCACACAGACACTAGTGAATTTTCGAGGAAATTTTTTTTTTTTTTTTTTTTTTTTCAGGGAATTTCCCCAAATCTAAACTAAAGAGAGGAGAAGTCGGGTTCTCAAGTTAGTTGCTGGATTGACTGCATGACAAAGGGAACAAAAACAGCACTTAAGGACAAAGTTCCCTTCCCTCCTCCAATACTGATAGAAATGCTGCCTTTTTACCTTTAGTACCTTCACAACTGATTGGCAGATTCCTACGTTCCTAAAGACCTCAATGCTGCTCAGCACAGACACCGGGCACCAACTGTCACTGGACTCTGCACCGTGGAACACGCACACAGCTCAGCACTTCTGTTTCCTCACAATTGGAAGGGTTCTGGAATTGGGAGCATGAAGCGGACTAGAAATACCTCACATCCCTCTGCTCCTTACAAGCCCTTCCATTTTAAAACAAGATAAGCCCAGACACATCTGTTAGCACAGCAGCCCAAATGCTAACCAGAACACACAGTGTGTAACACCGAAAGTACCAGTTTAATGCCATGCCACAAACCCTATTTAATGGTGCAGGTGACCGCCCCTATCAGATACCCATGACCTCCATGACTCCAGCTCTGGTGCACGCAGGCACCACCTGCCCAATACCCAACATCTCCCCCCTCTTTATCATCTCCAGCCCCTGTAAAGGTTCCCCTGCATACTCCCTGTTACCCCAAAGGTTATTTGCACATTTAAGGCTATTCCGCAAATGAATCAATCATTAAACATATGCGAAAAACAATGAAACTGTCATAATAACATACCAAAGAGATGCAGCTGCAGTGACTACAAACCTGAAAGCACACAACAGCAATCTGCCTAAAAATTGTGAAATGCTGTATGGCAACACTTAGTCAACTTGTAGAGAACGGTGCATTCAAGTTCAAGATAACAGCACAGTACACAATGGAGTTACAACTTCTCCAAGTTCAATGTAACACTATTGTACAGAATCTTCGTGGCAATCCAGTTCTGTCCAGTGTGCATTATAATGTCACACTCCATAACCAAATAAGAAGACAAAAACATATTGGCTGTGCAGAATCGTTCTGAATGTCCACCACTGGGGGACTATCCAGGAACAAGGTCTCCCCCGCTCACGAACTATCAGTCCGGCATGAAGGCTGGATTCCCAGTTCGGACCTTCAGGCACATTGGGAGCAACGCTGTCTCATGTGCCGTTACCAGCACCCGCTGCCCAGTGCTGACGTCAAATCACTGGCTGCACTGGAGACATTAACCAAGGAGTTGTTGACCAAAACTGGTGCTGAGATGTTCAGATCCTCACGGTGCTCAGGATGGCTCGTCGTTTGGTGCCGGCTTAACCCAACGTGCTGGCAGCCAGCAGGGCCCACTTGGGGTCCCGACACAGACGTGTTTCCTGCCCTTGACAATGAGTGGCATAGGGTCTGGGAGCCACGGCCCTCCGTCGGGTCTGATCAGGACCTGACCTATTGGTGTCCATTCGGTCAGCTGATGGTCTCCCATCCGATTCTCTTACGCAGGAGGAGAGCGTGTGGGCACAGCTCAGGCCCCTCCAGCCCTCCCCCCTCTTTAAGCGCACAAAGACGCCCCTTCAAGGTCTGATGTGCACACTACATAATAGCCTGGCAGGTGCTGCTGCCGGGAATGCTGAAGATATGCTTAATGCCCCAAGCTGTGCACCAGCGTCCAAAACATGCATTTCTATATGCTGGGTCATTGTCAGTCTTTAACTCATGAGGTGCACCCATGACAGTGATGGCCATGCACAACGCTTTTATGTAATGCATGGTGGTCTGTCCAGATTGTGCCACAGCCCAGAGAAAACCACTGCATGTGTCAGTTGTGACATGCAAGTGACGGAAACACCCAAACTCTGGGAAGTCTGTGACATTCATCTGCCAAACCTCATTTGGTCTCAAACCTCTGGGGTTCACCCCTGCAGGAAACAGGTTAACCGTAACTCCCGCTCCTCCTTGGCCGATTCAGTTAACTTTCTAAGAGCACCAAGGGTGGGTAGCAGCTTCTGTGCCTCTTCGTCCCCTGCAAAAGCTCACAGAACTCCATGCTGGCTTTCTCTAATGCTGACCAACTCACACAGTGAGAAGCTCCGTCAGCCAGACCTCTCCGCATCATCCACATAATAAGCAGATTGAGGTCCTCATCACACACTCTGTGTCATTTCTTGTCAGCATGTCCTGTCGCATCCCTGGCTCTCCAGCAGGACTGTAATGCTGGGGTGAGCAACACTGGGCACTGTCAGTGTGTTTTTCTTGCAAGCATCTTCCAGGGAAATACGTGCAGGCGTTCCCCACTCCTGGCTGTATCTCTGCAGTGCTGGGTCCTGTGTGAGCAGAGTTCTCTGCCCCAGAAGCCAAGTCACTGCTGTGCAGAGCTCAGCCTCGGGTGAATGTGCTCCTGAGTTTGTCCAAGTGCAAGGACAACCTTCTCTTTGCCCTTTAGGAGCACCTCTGGTGCTGATGGGTGCTCTGCTCTCAGCAACCACCCAAATAATGTCGTTTCCATCAAGTACTGCAGCCACACGGGGTTGGTGTTCACCACGTCGTACATCAAAGTTTGGGACATCCGGGACTCAGCGCGCTGCATCCGCACCCTGATGTGTGTAGTGGAAAGAGTGGCTGTGGGGGACTGTGGGCAGCTCTGGCTTTGCAGAAGATGGTGTGAGGAACTCCTGGGGTCCCACAGGCTGGAAACAGAGCCCAGCTGTTTTAGGATCAGTTCCTACAGCTGTAGGAAACAGGGAGGCTTAGGGAGATCTTGGAATGGAATCTGTGGGGACCCTCTGCAGCAAAGGCTCAAAGGAAAGGATCTGGAAGAGCTTTTTAGCCCATCCTGGGGGTGGCCAAGAGCACCAGCCAGAAGGTATGGGGATTCTCTTTTTTGCTTCAACTAATATGCCACAGGAAGACAACCACATTAACCCAGCTGTATTTGTTGTTGTTGTTTATCTACAGCATGAAGCATTTCACTTGGAAAGTCTCTGCTGCCACTCATCGTACAACAGATGTAAGCACAGCACTTGGCACCTAGCAGTGCTGTGAAGGGTTGGAAAGGCAGCGCACCATTGTGCTGAGGGCCAAGAGACGGTTCAGACAACAGAAGCATTTGTCCACATTTCTGACATGAAGGCTGTCGCCTCCCGATCCGGCGACAAATCAAGGCTGCTGTGTGAAAGTACCGTGCCTCCGCACATGGGATCAGATGGGACTCACACACAGTGTGTAACACCGAATGTACCAGCTTAATGCCACGCCACAAACCTACCCAATGCCCAACAGGGGGGACCAGTCAATGCTGCTCATCAGCCATCAACCCCGGATGCTGGAGAAGGCAGACCATGTTGTGGTGCTGGAGCATGACACCATGGCTGAGATGGGGACACCCACCGAACTGAGGACCCGCTGTGGATCCTACAGCCGGCTGCTGCAGCACTGAGGACCACAGTGCACCTGGAGTGGGATGCGATGGGACATGGGGAGCTGTGGCTGTCTCCGCTCCCCGCTGCAGGATGGGAAGAGTGGGATGCTCTGGGATTTGTATGGAATAAAGTGGAGATGTTTTGTAGAGGAGCAGGTTGGGATGTGGGGTGTGGGCAGCTCAGCCTCAGTGCATGGTTGGTTATGGAAGCTGGGTGTCTGCCCTCAGAATGTGGCTGTGGCAGCACTGTGGGTTATGGGGGGGAAGCACAGCTCAGCCCAATACTGGATGAACTTTCCAGTCACGTCTTCATGCCAAAGCGTTGCAGATAGCACAGGGAGTGCAAAGGGGAGGAGGAGAGCAGCAGTGTGAAATGGAGCAATGGGCAAAGAGTGTGGGGTGGGGGGAGGAGGGATGAGGGGAGGTCCCCTCATCCACCCAAAAACCAAGCACGGCACAGAGCAGAATGCAGGCAGGCTGAGCACAGAACAGCCCAACACTTTATTTCACAAGAAGCAGCACAGGAAAAGCATAACAGCATAGGAAGCAGAGGGAGATGTGAGAGGTAGAGGGGATGGGGCTGTGTTCATCACCGACCCCAAATGCTCGTGTGGCCAGTTTGCCCCTTGCAGGCTGAAGCACAGCACTCAGACGGTTTGGTTACTTCCTGTGTGAAGAAGAAGAGATGGTGTCCCATAGGGCCACGTTCACATCCCAACCCTCAGCTCCCTGCAGAGTCCCAGCCCAGCCCTGGTGCAGCACCACAAGGAGCACAAGGAGCACAGGGACCCCTTCCAACCCCCAGCCCCACACCGCAGCTGTGCTCGAGTTGCTGGTTCCACCTTCCTGGCCTGTAAGGTAAGAAGAGCCATTGTCTCAGCCCAGTTTGTAGGAGGGAGGCAAGGTTCTTTGATATACATATACCTGGTGCGGGAGTAAGAAACAATGGTTCAAACATTGGTCCGACCAGTTTATTACAAGACTTTATCAGGGAGATGGGGAAGGGGAGGACGGACGCTATTATGGTGTAGGGTGATGGGGAAGGGAATGCAGTAAAAATATGAAATAGAAGCAAGGAGTCTCTGTAGGAAGCAAGAGGGAGATATTCACCACCATGGATCCATCGAGGTTTGTAGTTCAGTCATTGGTCTTCAGTCGTGGTGGGTCGTCAGGCGTTGTTCTGTTAATGGTGACAACGATGACAATTTCCAATGGTAGCACCAACTTATTTATATGTCCAAAGTGGTCAAGTCAGCTCTCTTTGGAGTGACAGCTCGAATCCAAAGTAGTTGAGTCAGCACTCCTTGGAATGGAAGCTTCTGGCTCTGGGATCTTAGCAGAAATTCCTTTGTTCCCATCTTCTGAGCCTTGCCAGCAGATAAAAGGGAGCAGGGATACCCATCCGCATCCTGTTTTTCACAGGGCACGATGGCTTCATTACCCACATTTCCCACACCAAGCTGGAGCTATTTAGTCCCGGGCCAGATCTTCCGCTCATAAACAGTCCTGAGCACTCTTCTGGAGGCAAACAGCTCTGAAGGAAGGTGCTTTCAGATATTCAAATACCCAGAAAGTGATATTGATTGTCACACGGTAGCACCCATTACTTGCCACTTCAATAAATCATTGAGAGTCTTCTCACAAGAAACACCTCAGGAAGCAAGCTTGGAGCCAGAAAACAAGAAAGGACTCTCACAGCCATGACCCCCAGCCCTGTTCTTGCTGTGGGGCATGGAGCAGCTTTGAGCACCAGGAAGGGGAACCCTGGGAGAAATCGGGGACCTCAATGCTGCCCTGGCACTGGGCAGAGGTGGGGGACAGCGCTGCCCTCATCACTCACTGGGCGCCGTGTTGTAGCCTTTCTCCTTCTTCCCTGCAGACAGAGAGATGCATCAGCACAGGTTCACATCACAGCCAGGCTGAGGGCTCCTGAGGGAGCCTCAAATCCCCCCACAACCCCACTGTCCTCCTACACCCCTCCACTTTTACCTGCATGGCGTCTGTAGATGATGAATCCAACGCCAGCCATGATGGCAATGGCCACAACGGCGACAACCACCCCCACCACGTTGGGCACCACGCTGGACTGTGACTGCTCTGGGGGAAGGCAGGGCTGTCAGCAGCGGAAGGGGCAGCCCAGAGCCCCCCAGCCCCACATCCCCTCACTCACCCTATGAGTAGAGGCTGGGCTGGGGCAGGCTGGCGTGCTCCACACAGCACTGGTACTTGTCCCCGTGCGGGGCACGTACCTCCGACCGGAGCTGTTGTAGTGCACGAAGATTTCGCCATCCACGTACCCCACTTCAAAGAACCAGGGCTGCTCGGGGCTGGATTCCGTCATCCCTATTTCCAAGTACCGCATGGAGTGGAGCTCTGCGGGGTCGGAGCGCGGCGACCCCCCCTTTTTTATTAATTAGCAAGCTACTGCCTATAGAATAACAACACTACTTATATTAATAACATAACCATTATAACTCAATCAAGGCCTCGATTGACAATACTCTAGATGTGAAAAAAGAGACAAGTCAAACACAGCATAACAACATTACTGTTAAACCTACTAAAAAGAACAAACACGTTTGCTCTGCAACCTAAGTTTCTGCAACCTGGAAATAAATCCATGAGGGTCCCATTGTGTTCACATGTCACTAGTTAGGAAAAGTCTTCAACTTTCATATACTCTGATATATTGATTTTTAATGGCCACTAACTATTGTGCAACAAATGCTTTTAGGATGCTCATAACCATGCCTTTGAGCTAATAATTGATAATTGAACTTTATGAAGTTGCATGTCAGATAGAACCAGTTTTAGAGGACAAATGTGCTGGAGTATCACTAGGGGCATTATTACTTATTGACCCTTGAGAAACAGCAAACCGTGTTGGTAGTGGCTGCGACAGGCGGTGCCAGCAGGGCCTTCCCTGCTTCAAAGTGCACCTTTCCTCTCCGACCCATCACAGATTCTCTCCTGCATTCAGGGTCTGAAGGATTTCTTCCAGTTGTACACCATATCCGCATGGCCAGTGCGTGATACAGAGCCCAGGTGGAACAGCTGCCTGGAAAACAGAATAAACTATCAAATTTAGTTCTATTAGTATGCACTTTTGTCTCAAGTGATGCTTGGTCATATTTTTAAAATCCCAATTAGTTGGGTGTAAGAGACGTATCCATTCTACGATACAGGGTCATCCCTTTGCCTGGGATTCCTTTCCAGGTTTTGTCTTTGCAAACTAAGAAAAGCTAATTAATAGGCTAATAACATCATGAGTGAGCAGTACTAACATACTAAAAGAGCTATTCCCATAGATTACAGCACTGATTACATCAAATCCTTTCTTTAACACACATTTGATCTATGGATAATGCCTAAAATTCTAATTCTTGAGACTGCATTGGTAACACAGAAAATCACACACTATGTCAAACCATTACTAATATTATTTATAACACCGCAAGTTACAAAGCAATTCCACTAGGAAAGAAACACACAAACACAGTTACTATAAAGGCTGGATGCTATTTTCTGCCTTGAGATGAGACCAACAACGTATTCTGGTGGTGTTAGTAACAACCGCACAAGATTAGAAGTGTCTAGTGTCATATGAGTATCCTCAGTGAAAATCCATTGAATGATTTGCTTAGAAGCTTCAGATCGTATCCCATAGTCAGTCACAGTCTTACCAGCCTGCTGTAACAATTTCCAATGATGCACTTCCCACCGAGCAGCTCCCTGCTGATCGTCTATCAGCGGGCAAGCGAGCTGAAACACAGCTTGACACGGTCCCTCCAATATCATGTCTCTAATGACTCCAGACCAACGCAAAGGTGGAGGATCGCTACATGTGGGGGGGAATCGCATAGACAGGGGCTGTAAAGACATCGGTGAAACGCTCAAAGAGACTGATGCCTCCTTCGTACGCAGTTCTAAGTCCTGCAGCTCCTCAGTTAATGTTTTATTATGTTCCTCCAACGCTTTCTCATTCCCACCATTATCCGAGTCGCTTTCACTCTCAGGAGCTTCTTGCTGCTCTGCACACCCCTCAGCCCCCCCCCACCGCACCTTCCTCACCAGCCAAAACCGGATCTGCCAGAGACGTTGAAGAGGTCGAGGACGAGGGATTATTCGGGGCTTCTGCGGCAGCCCTGACTTGTGAGGCTGATGAGCAAACAGAGTACGAACCTCCTGGTAACAGGGAGTCAAGCTCTGACCTTGACTGAGCACTAGGTCCGGATAGAGCTTGTACCACAGCAGCAGCAATCTCCCACTCGGCTTGCATATTCTTCAATGTATTTATTTTGTATTCCTTATTTTTGGAGATAACAAAGTCCCACATATGGTCGACTATTTCTCGCTATTCGGCTACAGTGAACATCAGTGCCTCCTCCTGAAGATGTCCATTCATATGAGCCCATTTTACCAGCTCGGATATGCATTTAGGAGATACCTGCTCCCCTCTCTTAGAGAGAATACATTTGAGCAGTTCCTCCACAGCTTCCCACAACATCGTGGATGGCAGAGAACGGGATGGTACCCCGATGAGAGGTGAGTGCCAACCCCCCCCCCCCAGTTCTTTATTGCCCCCGCACCGCACTGTTAGAGAGGGGAGGTTCTTTGTTCCTTCTCTCCCTGGGTTTGTTCCCGCTGTCACCGAGTGAGCTCTAGAGAGAACTCCGTGACACAAACTCATTGCAAAGTCTAAGCTAGAAGAAGCGTCACCTCAGTGTATCCCAGAAAAAGAACAGCGTTGAGATTTTAATTGGTTTTGGTTTTTTGTTTTATTGAGGGTGGGTTGTTTTTTGTTGTTTTTTTAGGGTTTTTTTGGGGTTTTTTTGTCTTTTTTTTGGGGGGGGGTAGGGGGGTGCGAGGGGAAGGGAGAGGGAGGGGACAGTTGTTTGGTTGTTTTTCATATACAATAAAGCTATGCAGTTCCGCTGTCAGTCGCCTCAGAGAGTTCCCGAAGGAGCTCAACCACATTCTGCTCAACATCGAGTTGTTCCATTGAGTGGAACAATGGTAGTCTTGCAGATGGAGCAATGCAGGAATTCTGACAGGATCTCCAGGTGTATCCAGTTCATCATCTGAAAGCTCCGCAACCAAATTGGAAGGTACCAGTCCTCTTGTGCCATCTGTCAGCTCTCCCTGAAACCAGCCATTCTCACCCACATCTCCAAAGACATTACGCATTGTCCGGCAGTCAGAGGAAGCTCGTTTTCTGGGTCCTCATTAGGACCCTCAACAGGAATGTAGCTGTGTCGAGCTAAGAATCTTCAAACTGCTGGTGATACCTGTCCTGGAGAATGCAGGATGAAGGACAAAAGCTCTGCTCTCACATTCAGGGCCATCCTCTGACAGAAGGCAGCACTCAGGACTGTTCCCAAGGATCTCTTTCATGGCTTTGAGTTCAAGCTCCAGGTCTTCCAGATGACCTTGAAGACTTCTGGCCTCTTCAATGGCAGAATGGAATGGACTGGAGCTATTACGGAGACTCTTGTTTGACTGGGTCAGAGTCTGTCTCGTTGCCTTCCCCAGCTCCATCTGCTGCTTCTGCTGCTCTCTTTTCCCTCTTGCGCGCTCTGTGAGAATGAGTTTCAGAAAGCACTACTCACTGACAGGAAATAAGGGGAAACTTGAAAGACTTTGCAACCTGAGTCCTGGCAGTGTACTGCCAGCGGCTGATTTGGCCGTCCAGGATCCTGGCACCACAAATGCTTCATTGCCAAATGCAGCAATAAGGTGTTCTGGGGAAAGGCCAACTCACAGGTAGTTTTTGAGCACCCATATCACAGTACCAACGGCCAGCACCAGCGCAGGCAGCAGCATCGCTGAGACCGTCACCGGAATGCGGCGCTTCCGCACAGATCTGTGAGCAGCAGCCTCTGTGCTTTTGCCTGTGTTCATCCCTGGAAGAAATGAGACAATGTCCCACGTTACCTTCAGCTGCGCTACAGATAATCTCTCAGTGTGCTTCATGGACCCAAGAGGTCATTTTGTCAGTGGGTGCCTCCGTCTCTGGTGCCGAAGCACCGGAGGACAAGAAGGATTGCTTCCACCTCTCGTTGGGTACGAAGAGGCTGCACAGGCACTACCCGTGTCCTCCTCTGGGCCGAGAGCTGGGGCTGTACTCTGGGGTCTGGGCTTGGTCTGTGGGGAGAGCTACAGAGCAGAATCCCTCATGCTTTTCCCGGCATGCGTGTCCTGAGCTCTCCTGTGGGACGCCCCCCAGGCTGAAGGTCAGGCTTCAGCCAGCACAGGGCACAGCCAGAGCCAGCCCAGGGGAGAAACACTCCTGCTTCTTTTACATGTGCTCTATGCTCACACGCTCAGGTCTGGCTGCTGACCTGGTGTGCAAGAGCTGGCAGCAAGAGCCTGCAGGCACGCAGTGACTCTGGTTTGTGACACCGTATGATCATGGGACAGAAATTACCTGGCATGCCAGTTGGTGCTGCCTGCATTCCTCTGTCCGGGATGGGCAGTGTGGGATATCCACCTTCCTGGAGTGCATCCGGGACCGGCAGTGTGGGATATCCACCTTCCTGGAGTGCATCCCGCTCACTTTGTTGGTCCGTTCCTTTAGAAAGAAAGCAGGGCAGTAGGAGTGGGATGTCACGTGCTCTCATCAAAAACTGAGCTTCTCCAATCCCGAGCTCAGGTAAAGTCCAGGCCCCCCACCCCCAAGTACACTGTGAGCCCCTCTGTTACCCAAAGGCATTTGGGCCCTCCCAGCTATTGGACAATGCTGACTCCCTCACACCTCTTGAGGAATCAGCTCCTGTGCAAGGCCCTCACATTCTGTGCTGTCACCAGCCCATCACAGCCAGGTAGCTGCAGGCTGAAATCCAAGCTCTAACACACAGTCCAAGCCTTCAGAATTAGCATCTCCACCTCATTTCCAGCATTAGCAAAGGCAGCCAACCCTGCTCGGGATGCTTCTCCTGCCTTGAACTTGCTCAGCTGCACAGAGGGCTTTGGATGAACAGAAGCACAGTGCTTGCCACTTGCTGCCATCTGGGTGCCAACGACTGCACAAAGCAGCTCTGACAAGTAATGGTTGTGCTGGGGGAGCAGCTGCCTCTGGGTCTTGGCTGGATGCAGACCATCTGGCAGCAGACCAGCTCTGGTGCTTGACAGCACCTGCAAGGTGATACATGGAACACGGCTGCAGCACGGCTCTGACCCATTCCTTCCTGCTGTGCAGGCTACAGCCTGCCCACACCTGCATATCACACCTCAGCTTCCCAGGTCCCACAGTGAACAGACTGAAGTATACCCACCACGCTCTGCCTTCTCCATTTCCTTCAGCAGTCGCTTCAGGAGACGGGATGAGCCCTGAGAGTATTTTCCTCGTTTGTATTCATCCTCTTCTCTTTCCGGACCTTAACAGAATGTATGAAGTTAAATATCACGTGCATGAAGTTTTGAAGATCAGCGGCGAGTCAGCCAAGTCAGTGAAGACAGAGTACTCACTGCTGGGATTCCAGCTGGGCTCCAGCACAGGAGGAAACCGATGACCGGGCAGGGCCCACACTGGGGGCACTTCTGCAACCAAAGACCCATGAAAAGTTTCAGTCACACACTACAGCATCAACTGAGTAGCAGAGCGTACAGGGGACTGTGCCATGAAATGGCACTGAAACGGGCAGCAAAAGCTCTCTAAAGAATTTCAAAGCTATGACGTACCTGCGCGATCCGACAGAGTTTCAGTTCCAGATCTCAGAGAGGAAGCTGGATCAACTCCTCTAGTCAAATCTGCAAATGAACACAGGACAAAGCAACTGCTACTGAGCATCCCTTCAGCCACAAGGTCGCAGGATGCAATTAAAGCCAGGGATTCCTTCACAACACTATTCTCTCCCTTCCGCACAGGGAAACAAGGGGCCTGGGAGAGCAGGAAGGATGCAGATAAGGAGTGAGACCTCACGGAAGTCATCAGGCAAGGAGGAGAATAGATGTTGTAAATACCAGAAGAGGAGTTGCATCCCCCTGATAAGAACAAGAGGGGGTCTGCATGCTAAACAACTATTGAATATGTATCAGAATTCCGAGAAATCATTGACTATGTATGAGATGTACCTATATCTGTGTCACGATTTTACAAGTCCATGTGCAAGTTTGGTGGAGCTATCCCCCTTGCACCCAGCACTGGAATAAACATACCTGCTTTATAACCCATCTATGTGTTATAGAGTTTGATTCCGCAAGTCACTTACACCCCATATTTTCCCTAACAGCCACACTGGGTTATCTGGATTCGTTACATTTATCCATTGTTGCTGGCAGATGTTTCTCTCTCTCTCTCTGTCTTTAATCCCCACACAGCCCATCTTCCCAACTGTGGGTTTCGGTTAGGAGGTATGCACCCATAGGGTCCATGCCCTACTTGTAGATATTTATCCTGCCCAGCCCCAGGTGCCCAATTTGAGGCAATAGTTGCACATCCCTAATAGGCACAGTAATATGAGCCTGGGTGGTTACAGTATCCCCTCCCTAGGTTTGAGCTTAGGCAAAAATAGTAACCCTTTTGGTTTAGACTGGGCTGTATAGGTACCAGGTCACACAGGGATGTAAGGAAGCTTGGTGTGGGTGGCGTTGTGCTGCTATACAAAATGTGATCACTGTGAGAATCCCCAAGTACCAATGGATACCCCTAAGGCCCATCTTTCCCCACAATTCACTCCTCTGCCTCACTCGTCAACTGGGTTGCAACCAGCTACGAGGGGTTTTTTTAGTTCTTCTCAGCAGCAGTAGTGTTCTTCAGGGGAAGCCTTTACCTGGAATACCCATTGGGCTTGTCGCATTGTGAGTTTCAGGTCGTCACTCCCGGGAGCTACCTCCCACTTCTCGTCACCGATGGGTCCTTTAACACGGCTGGCATGAGTCCATCCTCTCTCTGCGGTTCGAATAGCTGTTTCTGCAGTAAATAAAACAACATAGGGACCTTCCCCTTGTGGTGTTAGTGTAGCTTCTTTCCAAGTTTTTATTAGGACCCCATCCCCCGGCTGTATCCTATGGATTGCTATCTCCAATGGGGACTGCTGTGCAATCAGATCCTTCTTGTAGTTCCTTGCACCCACTCATTAATTGTATAAGATTTTAATTGATCATCTTGTAAATGGGGGTGACCAAGAGGTATTTCAAGATTATAGGGCATACCATACAGCATTTCAAAAGGTGAAATTCCCAGATCAGTTCTGGGCTTCACACATATATTTAACAGAGCTAACAGCAAGCATTTTATCCAAGATGTCTTAGTTCCTATCATTAATTTTCTAAGTTGTTTTTTAATTTCCCCATTCATTCGTTCTACTTTACCAGAGCTCTGAGGGTGCCAAGGAGTATGATATTCCCATTTAATCCTTAGAATTTTCATTGTGTCACGTGTAACCTTTGACACAAAATGAGCTCCCCTGTCAGAATCTATTGCTTCTCTAATTCCATATTGAGGAATTATATTTTCTAATAGTACCTTCACTACTGTTTGTGCTGTAGCCCTTGCCGTAGGGAATGCCTCAACATAGTTTGTAAGATGGTCTACAATCACTA